>NC_081323.1:40409748-40712779 GCF_026419965.1 Kogia breviceps
TTCAACCCAGAAAGGCCCAGAGAGGTGAAATAACTTGCCCAAAGGTTGTGAAGAGAGAATTTCTGCATAACGATTTATGATTCTCAGATCCTCATGGTATTTTTTTATATTATATTTTAAAATTTTATTTATTTATTTGGTTGTGCTGGGTCTTAGTTGCAGCAGGTGGGCTCCTTAGTTGTGGCATGCATGTAGGATACAGTTCCCTGACTAGGGATAGAACCTGGGACCCCTGCATTGGGAGCGTGGAGACTTAACCACTGAGCCACCAGGTTAGTCCCGATCCTCATGGTATTATGCTAAGTGAAATAAGTCAGAAAGAGAAGGACAAATACTACATGATATCACTTATATGTGATTTTAAAAAAGCTGAACTTATAGTAACAGAGATTAGAGTAGTGGTTACCAGGGACTAGAGGGTGGGAAAAATGGGGAGATGTTGGTCAAAGGGTATAAATTTACAGATATAAGATAAGTTCTGGGGATCTAATGTATAGCATGGTGATTATAGTTAATAATATTGTATTGTATATTGGAAAAATGCTAGGGGAGTAGATCTTAAATGCTCTCACCACAAAAAAGAAATGATAATTACGTGAGGTGATGGAGGCGTTAGCTAACAATCTGGTGGTAATCATTTTGCAATATATAAATGTAACAAAATCAACATGCTGTGCACCTAAACTTACACAATATTGTGTGTTAATTATATCTTAATAAAGCTGGAAAAAAGACTTATGATCCTAAGTCAAGAGCTCTTTCTGTCATACTGTCATTCAGTAACACATTTTTATGTGTCACAATTCTCCCTTTATTTCCTCCAATCATCCCAAGAATTACATATTGAAATGCAAAATCTCATCCCTCTCCTCAATTCACGAACACATTGAAATAAAGAGGGTGGTTTGGCAGAATCAAAATACAACAATGCCACCTAGGGCTGGGGCAGAAACCTAGCTGAGGGTCACAGCATGGACTTTCTCCACACTGGACACTGACACAGAGGACTGTTAAAGTGAGCCACATGGCAGCACCTGCCATGAATATGTTATTTCAGTTCTATCCTCAAAAAGTACTGGGATTTGGACATAAAGAAATTCTGCAGTCTTTTCAGAGCAAGTTGCCTTCTTTGGGACATCATAAGTATGGATCCCTTGGAGATCTAGTCCTGCTGGGCAAGGAGGTTTCCAAACTTTCTGAATTCAAAAGAAAATCTACATAAGGCTCCATCATTTTGGCTGAATTTATTTTCCTTTCATACAGGCCTTGAAGAAGATAAGAGCTTCATGCAGAAAATTAGCATCAAATCAATCACTTAGCAAATTTTCAGCCAGCTTCTGAGCAAGGAATAAACTTACATTCTTATTTATTTAGCTAAATGCTGGGCCAACAGGGCTTAATGACTTAGGCTGGTTATTCTGATCTCCATTCTGAGGTTTTTATATACAGCACCCTCATAAAGAAAAAGCAAACTTGAAAAAACCAAGAAAGAAACAACAAAACCTTTCCAGCTGAGTTATTTGATTTGGTGACATTAATTCTCTCTTTAGTTAAAAAAACTTTCTCCTCTGTTTGGCCGAATGAAGAGGAACATTTTCAGGTAAGTTATGATGAGAGGAAATCCCATTTCAAAGCTGTGCCCAATATAATCAAAACTTCAACTTGACTAACAAGCTGAGAATTTATCAAGAACATCAGGCCTCCTTGAAAGATCAAATTCTATCACAAAAGTATCAATTTGCATGACCTAGAAAAGGAGAGGAACACAGTAAAAAAAATATTAAATAAACAATCATAGCAAAAAGGGAAATGTTTAACATTTTACCATTAATGAAAGATTAAAGAAGAATGTTCGGAAAGAATGGACTTTTTGTGAAGGCTAATTAAAGAATGATACCAGCTGTTCTGTGAAACAATTAACTGCATCTCAGGTTTTGATCACCATTGAGGCAAGTTTCAAAGAGAAAATACATTTGATCAGTACTTAAAATTTTTTTGTATGTACTTAGAAGAGAAAAATAAACTTCAGAAACCACCTGAAACTTGTCATTATAAATCCCTAGTGTTAAATCATTGATTACAAAGTCCATCAATATCTTCAGTTCTACAACATTTCATGGGACAATATTTGGAATTGAATGCGTTCTATACTTTGTATCCTTTCTTTCCTTCCATTGACAGCCATGTGACTCACCCTCTGGCTCTTTTCTCTTTCAAGTATTTTCTCTTCCTTCTATATTACTTTGCTGCCTAATTCACATATCCATTAAAAATACTTTTGCCCACCTCTCAGAACTTCAGGGACTAGGTGTGGGGCTCAGGGATTCATTTGAGTTTTCCTTGAGAAATAGGAACCCCGGGCAAGTAGAGAGGACTGAGGGAAGGTGCCCAGAATAGAAGATAATTCTGGAAGAGGGATTCTGGGATTCACACTGTCCCTAACAATACTGTTAGGGACAGTCAACAGGAAGTTTTGAGAAAGATGACCAACTCTTGGTGGCAGCTCTGCTAAGTTTTCCAACTAATGGTTTACTGGTTACATATATATATATATATATATATATATATATATATATATATATATATATATATATATATATATATGGGATTGGGAAGATAATTCAGGCTGGCAAAATGATGATGATGACTGAATATGAGGGGTAGGTATTTGAGGGTTCATTGTTATATATCTGTCTGCAGCTGAGATAGTTTAACATTTATATATCAATAATAAATTTATAAAAAGTATTGAGCATGAACTGGAGGAGCAAGAAATTTTAGAAATAAAATTTAGAAATTCAAGAGAAACCACAATATTTTAAAGTTATGTAGTTCTGAAAGCAAGCAGAGAAGTCCTTTAGATACATAACAAGCAACTTTCTTACTAATACCTTTTCTTGTTGATGGATCATACTAATTTTATTTATTTATTTATTTATTTATTTATTTATTTTTTTTTTGCGGTATGCGGGCCTCTCACTGTTGTGGCCTCTCCCGTTGCGGAGCACAGGCTCCGGACGCAGAGGCTCTGCGGCCATGGCTCACGGGCTTAGTTGCTCCGCGGCATGTGGGATCTTCCCGGACCAGGGCACGAACCCGTGTCTCCTGCATCGGCAGGCGGATTCTCAACCACTGTGCCACCAGGGAAGCCCGATCATACTAATTTTAAACTACATTTTACTTTCTTTTCCATCATTAATCATTTTATTTCTCTTTAAAATTCTACCTTTTCTTCATCTATTTCATTTTTATCAACACCAAACATGGTTATGTTAGAAATCTCTCTTAAGACATGACTTCACTTTTCTTTTTACCTGTACTGTTTTCTATTTTGAACACAACATCCCAAGCTGATGTGGTGGCTTCAAATCTCATTCCTCATTACTGAGCAGATTGTTATGTGAAAGGTATACTTGGAAAAGATATCTGTCCTTTCAAGTACCAAAAGTTGCCCTCAGTTGTTTTCAGCAAAGGAGCCCCTCAGAGAATAGGCAAAAGGGGAAAATTATCTAGAAGAATAAACAGCAAAGGCACCCAGTGTTTGGAGAAACTTGTAAGTGGAAGGATTTAAAGTAAACATGTCTAGGGAGTTCCCTGGCAGTCCAGTGGTTAGGACTCGGTGCTTTCACTGCCCGGGTTCAATCTCTGGTTGGGAACTAAGATCCCACAAGCCACGTGGGATGGCCAAAACAAAAACAAAAACAAACAAAAAAATAAAGTAAATATGTCTAAAAAATGGTTGCCTCTCGGGGGTTGTTTCTCAGGTCTGGGGATATGAGTGGCTGCATTTCAAAAACAAACAAAATCAAAGTATGTTGTAACAATAACAAAAACCTATAGACAGTTTGCAGAAATACCACCCTCTTCCCAAACTCTATTCTACTAAGGAATCTTATCTCTGTTTCTCATTGATTGAACCTCCTGACCAGTTTTCAGAAAAGGATTTACTACGTAGGTTACTGCCAAATTCAAACATATTTCTTGGTCCCTGCAATGATATAAATTCTTTGAAAATTTTACAAAGAACACAAGCTATCCCCACAACTCTATAAAAATGTCCAATTTCTCTGTTGCAAAACACTAAAGAATATAGCTCAGAAAAGAAAAAAAAAGAGGTGAGGTGAGGTGAACTTGGAATTTCATAGTTTCACTAAGCTGGCACTCAGGCCTGCTTTCCCCAGAGAATATCCTACATGTGTCTCCACCATTGGAATTAGCCAGACCAACTAAGAATCCTGGCAGCTATAATTTAAGTATAATTTTAATGTTAAGTGCAGGATCATCTCTATTCATTCCCATAAGAGTTACAAAATAGAGACTGCCTGACTAAATAAGTTCATTTTCTCTTAATCATTGGGATTCGTGATTAAATTACTTCAGTTCTGCTGCAAAGAAAGTGAAGTTGCTCAGATTAATGATTCCCATTTCCAGGTAATAGGCAACTGAAGGAAGTCAAGACCCATCTACACCCGAGACACAAGTATGCATTACTATAATTATATCATTCTACAAAATAGAAATTAATAAAAAGGATAATCACATGCTAAAAGATGCTTTTTAAAAGAGTCAAATCCCAGTTTCAACCTTCATTCCTTAAAATATATGACTTTCAAAGAAAAGCTATTTTATTTGTATGTCAGATATATGCAAAATAAAAAAAATCTTTCAAGACCTTAGATTTCATTTTGATACCAAAAACATTCTTGGTGCAGAAAATATACCTCACTCATTTTTCATCCCCATAAAATATATCTCTACTGGATGTTAGGCTTATTGAACAATTTACGTATTAGGTTAATTTTATTCCCAGCACTTAATACAATATTTTTGATGTGAATTAAAATTATATAGATGTAACTTTAATCCATCATTCAGATAAAGAACCAGGCATATAAAAGTCTTTCTATTAACACTCAGTACAGCAGCCAGAAATGAAAGAGATAGATTCCTTGTTAGATTAAAATGACATTAGCATGTTTATGCTTTATTTAAATCTGTTGTGAAGGAAAGATATAAATTTATGTCAAGGGTGGGTTTCCATCAAGGTTTTGAATTTAGTGTTTGCCTTTTGGAAAATAAAAAATAGATGAACAAACCCCTCGAATCAATACTTATTCTCACACCTCTCATTGCAAAAGTTTTGCTCTTTTTTATGAACGTCATGAGGAATACTATTCTCTTCAGGTTATACCAGTAGTTTAGGCAGCTCACACAGCCAGCAAGCCTTTTTAGATAAAACAGTTTCCACTTGCATGGATTTTTAACTCTGAAATGCGGTGTCATGAACATTCTCCTACACAGAGGGAAAGACTTGGAGGACGTTGTTTATCCATTTTTTCCTGTAAGTGAGGACGGGGGTGGCTTGAATATTTTTCAGCTATTTCTTTAGATGGAGGGAATAACAAAGGGAGAACAGACTGACTATGACAAAGAAGAGTGACTATGGGCACATACTAGAAAGAAAAAGAGCAGTACAGTCCTTCATATCTCACAGAGGCATTATCGTAACATGATTATTTATACTTGTTTGGATAGAGTGGTGATGAAGTTGTATACACAGTCTTCACTGCACTCATGGGAGGCCTCCATGTACAAGTAAAAAAATCTATTGGAGGAGAAGAATAAAGTTAGTTGGCCTGGCTATGCATCTCCATCCAAAATAAAGTGTCCTGAAGATGCCAGACATGAGTTTATTGAGCTAAAAACTAACAGACTGTTCAAATCTAAAAGAAAGAAAATAGTTTAGAAGAAATGTAAACGCAATCACCCTGAAAAATACTCCCCTCGATCATAGGCATATCCATGCAGCTAAAATTTTGTTTATCCTTGGGAATGGCTACAGAGGAGAGAGATATAAATCCAAGGAAAATCTCCAACTAGCTTTCTAGTGATTAACGTAAAATTTAACTGCTTGAGGTTTTCTTCCTTTCAGTGAACAAGCTCAGGATGTGGTTTTAACGTAGTTTCAAAGCTACAGTAGTTTCAAAAAATGAAGAGAAAGAGGAAGTGGGTGCTGGAGGCGTTCAGCCAGCTGACACTCAGAAGGAGAAGAAAAAGGGGATTAAAATAAGGTGCCTAGGGCTTCCCTGGTGGCGCAGTGGTTGAGAGTCCGCCTGCCGATGCAGGGGACACAGGTTCGTGCCCCGGTCCGGGAGGATCCCACATGCCGCGGAATGGCTGGGCCCGTGAGCCATGGCCGCTGAGCCTGCGCGTCCGGAGCCTGTGCTCCGCAACGGGAGAGGAAGCCACAACAGTGAGAGGCCCGCGTACCGCAAAAAAAAAAAAAAAATTAAAAAAAAAATAAATAAATAAATAAAATAAAAAATAAATAAAATAAGGTGCCTAGATTCCTGGGAACAAGTAAGTCCCAGAATGTAGAGATGTCCAAGTGATACTTGTTAGAGCTGCACAAATGCTGTTATTTCAAGAAGTTGCATTATCTGAGCTAGGTTCCTAGGTACACATGCTCAGCTAATAGGATGCT
Source organism: Kogia breviceps (assembly GCF_026419965.1). Taxonomy (NCBI): domain Eukaryota; kingdom Metazoa; phylum Chordata; class Mammalia; order Artiodactyla; family Physeteridae; genus Kogia; species Kogia breviceps. The sequence continues at coordinate 40,416,233 of NC_081323.1, forward strand.
TGTCTTGATGCTTCAGAAAGAGACCTGAGTCAATGATCTGGGGGCAAGTATTGATACATTACTTTGGAGGTGATCACAGGAAGTACAATGAGAGAGTAAGACAAGGAGGAAAGAAAGCCAATAGCTTTCTTTATGTTTACAGTATGTAGGATATAGAGCAGATTACCACTTTGGGCAACCGAGGCTCAAGCCAACCAGTGCCAACCTAAGACAGTGTGAACACACCCCCAAGAATCCTGGAAACTGGAGTACTGATCTGTCATCTCCCATCTCTTGTTGATGGAGCGTCTCTCCTGGGATGCCCACTCCCTTGCATTACAGCCAGAAAACATTCTCAGGACTATGTAGGAACTCTACAGGTAAACGCTGGGGTGGGTCAGTGGAATATGAGTGCACAGAAAATGTCTGTTACGCTGTTGAAGGAATGACTGTAAGAAATAAAATTTGGTCCTGATATTGATTGATTAATCTTCATGTATTCTATGGGATCTAAATTTGAAGGAATTTCATTAGGGCAAATAGATTTAGACTCCTAACTGATCAGTTCTCTATAAAAAATAATAAATATAGCCACAGTAAGTTCTAATTAGTAATCGTTTGTCAGCACCATCCTAGCTGTTCTATATTTTTCCCTCTGTTTCATCTGCAAACTAATGCTGAAAGGTAGCTATGTTTTTCTTCCCCTCAGTTTGCAAATGAGAACTCTGAGGTTTGGGGGTGGGTAAAGTAATTTGCCCAGTTTAGTAAAATGGGGCAAGGAAGATTTGCCACCAGGTACAGTGGATCATAAAGTCTAAGCCCTCTCTGTATCACATTGTGTTAAAAAGCATAGCCAATTTGATGGAGTTGATATAAAAATAGTGCAAATATTTCAAATGGCAGAATAAACTTGAATAAATCAGCATCCATTCAAGTCATCTCCCTTAGTGATATTTTAGGCAGTTCCTAAAGATACAAAATAATCCAAATGTGAAATTAAAATAGGAAAGAAATATGGTCTAGTGGCACCACTTGTCTTGCTAGGAAAGAATGGAAGCCAAACATCCAAGTTCAATCATCATTTGTACAGTAATCTTTACTGAAAGTCAAAGTGCATGAAATATAGAGCAGTTTTTTTAAAAAAAAGTCAGTGGGAAAAGAAGTGAGCTTCCTCTTCCTCATCGAGTCAGTATTTGTCAAACTTAAAAATTCTAAAGTATAGATAGCTTGTCATTCATGTTTCAAACTCTCCCCAGGCCTTCTGTGACACATGCAACCACCTAACTCCCAGCAAAATTCGTATGCACAGTCATTTCCACTCCAGTGCATAAAAAGCCACATGTCCTGAGGGCTAGGGGTGTGTGCAAAGCAGGCAATTAGCCCTCATATGTTCCTTCCTGGTTAAAATCCCCCACAGAGCGGGTGACGTGCATTACATTTTGGGGGGTGGGGTGGGTTGAGGGGGAGCGTGGTGCTTCTGGGTAAGTTTCATTATCATTGTTTCCAAGTTTTAGAATAATGAGGCCTGTTTGTTAAAAGAATGCAGATAATATTTACTAAGCTCTCTCTGGTCCGTGAGTCCTTTAATTGGTGAGATATTCTTTTTCCTGTTTTGTTGTGGGACCTGCCTCCTTATACGGTATTTGATAAAATTAGAGGGCACCAAAGGGGCTTCTGAAACCTCAGAACAGAAGTGAAAATCAAGCATATTAAAAAAAAAAGGCCCAACAATTCCTTAGCAATGACAAACCCAAACAATGCTCCCTTTGCAGTTTCTGGAAAATCCATGTGCTTAGCATAGATGCCAAGGACTTCTGACACTTTGAGGGAGACAGCAGAAATTGTATCCTGTCTATCTGACTCTGAGTTTCAGATGCGCCAATTAAAAGCAATGTAACCTCGTGAGTTTTCTTAATACTTCTATGACTCAGTTTCTTTGTTACAGGAATAAATGAATAATTATATGTTAAGTGCTCAGGGCAGCACATAACAAGCTGTGAGTATGTGAAAAATAAATCAACAGCCTGAAAATGAAAGACAATATAGGGGCATCTACTGAATAATTTAATTTCTTGTGAACACCAGAACATGTTACTACAAATATATATATATTATATATATATTATATATATATATTTACTTACTTTGTGACTTATCAAGCAAGACATATATTTGTATTTACATTTGTATCTATTTATTATATTACATTTAAACACACACTTTTATATTTAACTTAATTTGCTCTTCCATGGGAAGCATAATTTAAAGAGTGCTAAAAGACATTTCTAGAACTTTTATGTTTCTGGCTCCTGTGTTCAACTAGCTTTGAAAATTAGGCAACTTTTTTCTCTGAGTTTCAGCTTAGTTTTTACTCAGTATGGATGATAATAATGTCTTCTCACCTTAAAGCATTAGTGTGGTAATCAAAATTGAATCTTCAAACTGTACTGTGGGGCTTCCCTGGTGGTGCAGTGGTTGAGAGTCTGCCCGCCGATGCAGGGGACACGGGTTCGTGCCCCGGTCTGGGAGGATCCCACATGCCGCGGAGTGGCTGGGCCCGTGAGCCATGGCCGCTGGGCCTGCGTGTCCGGAGCCTGTGCTCCGCAACGGGAGAGGCTACAACAGTGAGAGGCCCACATACAACAAAAAAAACAAAAAAACTGTACTGTGTGACGTGTAAAGAAAGATGTCACATATTTTTGTGGTGACTGATGTAATTAATTTAAGTATGACATGAAAAATAGCAGTGAAAGATTGTCAGCTGTTTATCTTTTTTGTATTAAAATTATAAAAGGGATATGGGAGCTTAAAGGACAGAAATTTTCCTGTTAATTTGCTATAGGTAACTAAAGGAGTTTGCAGTAAATAGATAAGTTATCTAGCAGTGTCTAAATATAGATATGAATGTATGTCCACTAAAGGTTCTAAAAATATTTCAAGATTAAATATTATTTGATTTTCACATTTATCTCTTGTTTTATGTATATCTTTTATTTTCTGTTACTCTAGATAAGTGAGTTAACTATATTCCATAATGAATAAAGATCAATAATGTATTATTCCTTCAGAAACACAGGTATATAAAGCTCTTTATAATTCAAAGTCTGGAGGAGGTCTGATGTCTACTTTTATAAGAAATAACAAATAGCATCTAAATAAGCCCTGTTTTAAATATGCCTTTTTATGTGTGTGCTTCTCTTTGAAAGTAAGAAAATGTCTTCTAAAATTATTTGATATCCATCCAACAAAATAATCCAACATTACACATGTAGACTAAAGTTGTCCTCTCTAAGGCCTCAACTTTCCATGAGAAAACAATTATCTTGAGAGTTATTTGAATGTGTCTAGTTAGTAAAATCAGGCAGGTTAATAATATCTTCATGCCATTACAGTATCGCCAAGATTGCTAGTACAATTCTAAACAGGAATGTAAAAACAATTCAATGAGTTATGAAGCTCTCAAACTTTTACAAAAATTGTACAAAAAAATAAGTAAGTATTCCCAGGACATTAGTAGCCAATTCTTTGCATTTTACTTGTCGACCTGCACTAATCAGTTTTGAAGTAATTTATTTTAACTTTGTTCTCAAATATCATTTATCCCTCTTTTCACCTTTTCCCTCCTTCCCACTCAGTTAGCTTTTCTCTCCCTTATGAAAGTATTCCCCGGGGGATTTTGTAAAGCCTTCGGAAACTGGCAAACTAAATGTTTTTATATCATCTTAAGAAGACAACATTTAAGGCATGGACTATTTTAGGATGAACTGTAATGTAACCCAGTTTCCTATAAAGAGAAATCATCCTACTGTCAAGGATCAACTCAAATTATTTCACTTCTTGAGTTCTCCAATTCATTCAAATACTTGCTTTATGATTAATTCATAGCAAACACTGACTTAGGGACTCAAGAAACAGAATAGTCTACAAAGTGGGAGTAAGAGGATTCATGCACTTCCCTTTCTTTTCTTTAACGATTCCCACTTGATACCTTCTTGCGAAATATACTGTAGAAGATATTGGAAGATTCGCTCTGAGTTTCACTTCAATCTAGTGATTTCCTAGCATTGTTGGCTAATTTCAACAATTAAGTACAAAAAATGGATTGCACTGAGCCATGAATAGGACGCCTCTCATGGTATGCTGGTACATGTTTAAGGCTTTCAAAGGAAAAAAACCCAACAAAACCCCAAAACTCAAGAAAACAAACAACAAGAACAAAACCCCCCATATCCCTGAATTGTAGCACTTACCACTTTTCATGAGGTAAATACTGCCACTATAGCCAATTTCAAACTACCCAAATAACATCATTGGATTTAGAAGTGGAAAGATATGTACAGATGTGCTACAGATGTAGCACACTATTATATAATATTTCACTGTACAGATACAAGAGCTGTAAATAGCCTCAAGATCATAGATAATCATAAAATATAACAAAATAAATAGAAAGTGATGAGTTTTTATTACCTTTCTTTTAATATAATTTATTTAGTTGCAAATTCATCTTATTTAATTTATAATAATGGCTGTGTTTAACAGCCAGTAGCACATTTACCAAAATTTTAACAATTGACTATCATGAACTGGTATGAGCTGGCTCCAGCTCATCACTGGTTGTGTCCAGAGGTGGTCTGTAAAATTTGAAAGACATGCCGCGGAGCAATTGGGCCCGTGAGCCACAACTACTGAGCCTGCGCGTCTGGGGCTTGTGCTCCTCAACGAGAGAGGCCACAATAGTGATAGGCCCGCGCACCCCGATGAAGAGTGGCCCCTGCTTGCCGCAACTAGAGAAAGCCCTCGCACAGAAACGAAGACACAACACAGCCAATAAATAAATAAATAAATAAACTTAATCATCTAAAAAAATGTTTCACTGTGAGTGGAGTGTAAGTTGATAGAATATTTTTTTTTAAAGGGTACATATATATATATATATATATATATATATATATATATATATATATTTTTTTTTTTTTTTTTTTTTTTTTTTTTTGCGGTATGCGGGCCTCTCACTGTTGTGGCCTCTCCCGTTGCGGAGCATAGGCTCCGGACGCGCAGGCTCAGCGGCCATGGCTCACGGGCCCAGCCGCTGTGCGGCATGTGGGATCTTCCCGGACCGGGGCACGAACCCGTGTACCCTGCATCGGCAGGCGGACTCTCAACCACTGCGCCACCAGGGAAGCCCCGGGTACATATATTTTTAAAAATTTTAAAAAGTTAAAAGAGACTGCTATGCTTCTGGGAAATAGGGAAATGTGACCGTTTGAACAGCATCACCCCCAAATCTTTATAGGCATCAATTTATCTATTTTAGCTTCTTTCTGGTTTTCTTCCTGCCTGGAGATTGCTTCGCAATTGCTGTATTGTCACAGATCGCTCTCCTCGGGCCTTATCTGACACATGTAAGGGGACCTCACTCTGGGTACTCCCCTAGAATGGTTCTGTTGGGTAGATCCCAGCTTCCTGAGCTCTAAATCTATAGGGCTGGGTCCTGAACTCTCACCTTCAAATACAATTATAATCGAACTCAAAGTGAAATGTAATAAGAGCATTTCACTCCAAAGTACAATGACTAGCATGGTTTTCTCCTCAGTAGAGAATCTGGTTGTCTAGAGACACTCTGCTATTGACAGATGTTCCAAAGGCTCCTTTGTGGAAGAACATTTAGAGTGTTCTTAGTGTTTGTGGGCAACTGCCACAAGTTCTTTATTCATCCCGTGAACAAATGCTTATAAATACCTGCTGTTTACCTGGTATGGTGCTGGTTGATGAAGCTACATTAGGGAAAAAAACAGATACTATACACCTTGGTGATATTTATAATCTGGTGAGGACACAAGCATTAAATGAATCAAAGTGTCTCTAAATAAACAAGACAGAGCTTGTTATGATATAATTAATGGAATAAGGGAGGGCTTCCTTAAAGAAGTATTAGATGAACTAAAATTTGAAAAATGAGTAAGAGTCTTAAGCAGGTGAAGGAAGAGTAGTGAGAAGCCCTTCAGTCAGGGGAAACAGCATATGTAAATGCCTTGTGAGTGGAGGAAGATGATCAAGTAAGAGAAAGTTCAAAGTAAGAGAAAGTTCAAAGCGGGAAGGGAGCTTGGGTGAAATGAACCTGGGAGATAGGTAGGGAGCCAGACTATACTAAGAGGTATGGTCTGTGCTGCTTAGGGAGTTCTAAGCCTTTGAAGAAAGGGGAGCCATTGAATGGGTTCAAGCAGAGGAAGAACAGGGTGTGATTTGCTAGAATATAGAGGACAGATTGGAAGGGAGGCACTTGCAGCATTTCAGGGGCATCGTGGTGTAGCTGGACAGATTTGAAAGACACGGAAGAGGCAAAACTAGCTTGACCTGATGTTGGATTGGGTATTGGGATTGAAGAGATCGAGGTGTTAGAGGTTCTGAACAACTGAGACGTGGTGTAGGTGTAGCCAAGAGACACAGGGACACCTGGAGAAAGAATACGTTTGGGGGGAGTAGATGGTATGGTAATGAGCTGGGGTTTTATTTTTTATTTATTTATTTATTTTTTTGAGCTGGGTTTTTAATACGCTAAGTCTGAGGTGCTTTGGAGACTATTCCTATTTGCAGATCATAAATCCAATTGCAAAAGTCTTATCTACCAGAGAATGGCTACAGAAACAGAGCCCCTGATTTCAGTTTTATTCTGGATAGAATTCTAAATACAGCAAAAACAACCTGCAGAGTAAGATGCCATGTGGATTTGTTACACTTTCACCTCTTCCATGGATTTGGGGTCATTGTTCTTTAATCCCTCAAATATTATTTTTCCCTTTGATTCACATCATTAAAATCATTTTATATTTATCAAAATGTAGCCCCAGGAAGCCAAATGAAGTATGTACATTTAAAGAACAACTTGAGAGGTGATACATTTTGGATAAGTCTCCACAGAAGACAGATGTTAACAAAGATTTCTGTGCATTGTTACATTCAATAGTGGAAGTGGGTGATTGAATTATAAAGGTACTTCATCAAAAACACTGATTTCTAAGGCTATTATGTTTTATGAGGATGGTTTTGAATAGTGATTTAGAACAAAAAAAGCATCTTCAAAGTGTGATATATTAGATGTTTATGTAACTATAACAAATGAACTATGAATTTCATTATGAATTTGATTTCCCCAAATCCAAGTGATATGCAAAACTCTTAAATATTTTAGTAATATTTTTAAGGCAACATGTAAAACAAAAATCACTTAAGCACATAGGATGGAATTCTATGCAGCTTTTAAAAATCATGTTGATGGTATAATATTATGTATGAAAGCAACGCTAAGAACTTGTACACATGGTGTTAATTGTGTGCAACTGTAAGTACAGAGAGCTCTTAGAGGAAATATAGCAAACTATTAGCAATGCTCATATCTACATTGTAAGATGCTGTTTCTTTTTTCAGATGAAAATAACTTCTGAATATGAAGATATTGCATACACATAAAAAATTCAAGGAATTTAGCAAAGGATAATGAAACAAAATTAACTCTGAATTCTACCACCCAGAAGCAACCACTGAAAACATGTTGGAAGACATCTTTCTACATCAGTGTTGCCTAATACAACTTTCTGTGTTGATGGCATTGTTCTGTATCTGTGCTGTCCAATATGGTAGCCATTAGCCACAAGTGCCTATAGATATGTGTCTATTGCAATTGAGGAAGCTAATTTTTAATCTAATTTAATTTAATCTGATTTAAATTAATTTAAATTTAAATAATCATGTGAGGCCACTGGTTGGCAAGTTGAACTGCGTAGTTCTAAACATTTCTCTAAAGGTAACCCTGCTGCACTGTTGATAGGAATGTAAATTGATACAGCCATTATGGAGAACAGTATGGAGGTTCCTTAAGAAATTAAAAACCGAGCTACCATATGACCCAGCAATACCACTACTGGGCATGCACCCTGAGAAAACCATAATTCAAAAATATACGTGTATGGGCTTCCCTGGTGGCGCAGTTGTTGAGGGTCCACCTGCCGATGCAAGGGACACGGGTTTGTGCGCTGGTCCAGGGAAGATCCCACATGCCGTGGAGTGGCTGGGCCTGTGAGCCATGGCCACTGAGCCTGCATGTCCAGAGCCTGTGCTCCGCAATGGGAGAGGCCACAATAGTGAGAGGCCCGCATACCGCAAAAAAAAAAAAAAAAAAAAAAAAAAAAAAGATACATGTACCACAATGTTCATTGCAGCACTATTTACAATAGCCAGGACATGGCAGCACCTAAATGTCCATTGACAGATGAATGGATAAAGAAGATGTGGCACATATATACAATGGAATATTACTCAGCCATAAAAAGGAACGAAACTGAGTTATTTGTAGTGAGATGGATGGACCTAGAGTCTGTCGTACAGAGTGGAGTAAGAAAGAAAAAAACAAGTACCATATGCTAATGCATATATATGGACTCTAAAAAAATGGTACTGATGACCCTAGTGGCATGGCAGGAATAAAGACGCAGACATAGAGAACAGATTTGAGGACACAGTGGGGGAAGGGGAAGCTGGGACAGAGCAAGAGAGTAGCATTGACATATATACACTACCAAATGTAAAATGGATGGCTCGTGGTAAGCTGCTGCATAGCACAGGGAGATCAGCTCGATACTTTGTGATGACCTAGAGGGGTGGGATAGGAAGGGTGGGAGGGAGGCTCAAGAGGGAGAGGATATGGGGATATATGTATACATATAGCTGATTCACTTTGTTGTACAGCAGAAACGAACACAACATTGTAAAGCAATTATACTCCAATAAAATGTGAAAAAAATAAACTACGTCTCTACTTAGACACATACTCAAATATCCAAATAATTGTAAATAAATGAGACCAAACTACACATATTTATTTTTAACTTGGCCACTTAATATATTAATGAAATGTTTATATAAATACAGGTATATATTGCCTTTTTAATTGATCCTGCAGCCTCCCATTATATAGATGTACCGTAATTTATTTAATATATCTTTTGTATTGGACAAGTTTTTATTATAAATGATGCTTTAACAAACATCTTTGTATCTACATTATCATGTACTTGACTGAAGATCTGTTTGAGATAAATTCCTAGGCAGGTAACTGCAGGGTCAAGGGTATCCATGTTTAACTTGTGATACATATTGCCAGATGCTCTCTAAAGAGTCTTTACTAGTTTACAGCCCCACAAATAGCAGATGAGGTCACAAACATGGGTTATTGGCCATTTTTGCATTTTGGCAGTCTACTGGAAGAAAAATAATATCTTTTTACTGTTTTTATTTGTTTTAAAAATTACTTGTGAGGGTATCTCTTTATTTATTGGCTATTCACATGTCTTTTATAGTATGAACTGTTTGTTCAGGCTGTTACCCCTCCATTCTGGTAGGATATTTCTCTGTTTCTTATTAATTTATAAGAAGCTTTCGCTTTTATTGACCCTTTGCCTGGCGTATATGTTGTAATTTATTTTTCTAAATCATTTGTCTTAAATTCTTATCATGATGTATTTTTCCCCTACAGAAATTTAAAACAATTTTATATTCAAATCTATCAGTCTTTTTAATTATTTTCTGATTTATTGTCATGTGTGAAAGACTTTCCTTATCTTGACATTACAGAAATATTCAATTTATAAGCATTTATTTCTTCAATATCCTTTATGTAATTTGCAAATGTTTACAAGGACCATGCACTTTTAATACATTATTGTAGTATCAAGAAAAATATAATGAGGAAAATGCTTTTTAAAACAACTAAGAATCACGTTTTCTTTTAAATGGGAACTTATGCTACTAGTTTCTTTTCAGTCTATAGATGAGCATTTACTAATGCTAGACTTTGTAAGAGAATCTTGATATTTACTGAAGGTTACATACAAGCACAGAAGGGAGCCAGCACTAGGCTATGTTCTGAATTTCCCCTTGTCAGGTTATTACAATACCCATAGGGATGCTTAATGAGTACAGCTAATGTCCCTGAAGTCAGTACCCAAATGTTGCTATTGTTGAACTTAACACTCTTAGAAGACCTTGAAATGGCTCCACAAAAATGGTCATGCTCTAACACCTGAGTACTTGAAGAAAAGTGTACATACACGTAGGCACCTATATAGCTGTTAAGGAGAGCTGTGGGGTTTAGTGGGTCCATTATAACCCAATGCACCCAAGGAACACAGGGCATGTAATGCTTCTGTGTAAGCAGAGGGTAATGGGCCTCCTATTGCTCTAGAATTCCACTTGGTCATGGTAGAGGAGAGGACTGCAGGGTGCAGGATAACAAGGCTATGAGAAGATGGAACCGGAAATATATAAGGCATTGGGTTGAGGAGAGACAACTAGCTCACATTTATGTACCACCCTTTCCCTACTTTGCCCATCCAGTGAACAACAAAGATGAGGCCTTAAGGTCAGACTTCTTCAAAATTGCTTTTTGGATCTTTATATCACAGAATCCCAGGAAAACTGTGAATGTTTACTTAGGTGACATTTAGTACAAGAACTGATTCACTTATGTACAACTGAATATTCTGAGAGCTTTACAAATACTATAAAAATACTTTTTTCTTCAGGTGTTCTTTCACTTGTACCCCCCCCCACCGCTTTAATTCAACAAACTTTATGCTTGTATTTCCATTCTCCATACTAGGGGTATGTTTATTACCGAGGTATAATCTTTTCCCTTAAGGTTCTAATGATCTGGTAGAGGAGAAATGTACATAGATCCTTAGTGTGTAATGGGATAAATGCTTTTGGAGCATTGAAGAAGGCCACCTAATTGTGTTTAAGGAAGCTAAAACCAGCTGCAAAGCTGGTAGAAAAGTTTTCTTAAGACTGTATCTCTTAAGAGTTTGCAGACACAAGAATAGTGCAAAGGAAATGTTCTGAAAATACCAGTAGAAATACTACGAAAAGTGATCAAAGAGTCAGTATTTCCTGCACGCTCAGCCAGTAAAACCCCATAAACTGTATTTGGCCTATAAAATTTCTTCTAGTTCATGTTATTAGCCCTCCTGGTAATCCTGGTTCTCATGAAAAAGTTGTTTTTACAGCTTCTGCAAATGAAAAACATATGGAAATCATGTTTTCAGGGATTGAGTAACTCATAATTTTATTTATTATTAAAATAAAGTCTTAATAGAGGCTTCTAACATTTTCAGATAATCAGATAGCAGGTAACTTGATGTGAATGAACTGAGTACACTGGAAATCTCTCTTGGTAATCCCTTTGTTAAAGATACTGATGTAGTTTTAAATTTTAACCTTATATAAGGACTTTTAACACCAAGGCTTAACCTTATCAAAGCCAAAGTATTCCTCTGTATTTCATAACTAATAACTCAAGAAGATGGGGCCTGATGAGGTACATCTTGCATACATGCTTTCCTAACCTTAAAAACACAAGGGCTTTTACTTTAAAATAAAGTTTTGCATTCACACAGAGCTTGGCACATATATGTATATGTATATATACTCCTCTATTCCACCCTAACCCTCTATAAATTAAAATAAAAGTAAATAAAAGTCAAAATTTAAGTATAAATTCCCTCAGTAATATGGAAACTAGATTGATTTTTCTAGAAAGCCTGAAAAAACATGGCACATTTCTTAGATGCTTACAGTTTAGCATTCATTTAAGGTTTTTATTTTAGTTGTCAAATTTCTTAATTAAAACACACTAATTTAAAATGAAACTTCTTACCATTATCATAATGAAACTGGACCTAAACCTTACACTATATAAAAAATATAAACTCAAAATAAATCAGAGACCTAAATGTAAAAGGCAAAGCTACAAAGATCTTAGAAGAAAACAAGTGTAAATCTGTGTGACCTTGGGTTCAGCAGTGGTTTCTCAGACACTAAGAGTACAAGCAACAAAAGAAAAAAAGAGATAAATTGGATTTCATCAGAACTGAAAACTTTTTGCTTCAAAGGACACTATAAAAAAAGTAAAAATAAACAGCTGATAGAATGAGAGATAATATTTGTAAATTCTGTCTGATAAGGGACTTAATAGATACACTGCCAGTGGCCATGGAAAATGGTGCAGCCACTTTGGAAAACAGCTTTGCAGTTCCTCAAGGTGTTAAACATAGCATGACCATGTGACCCAGCAATTCCACTCCTAAGTACCTAGTCAAGTGAAATGAAAACATGTCCCGGGCTTCCCTGGTGGCGCAGTGGTTGAGGGCCCGCCTGCCGGTGCAGGGGACACGGGTTCGTGCCCTGGTCCGGGAGGATCCCGCGTGCCGCGGAGCGGCTGGGCCCGTGAGCCGTGGCCGCTGGGCCAGCGCGTCCGGAGCCTGCGCTCCCCAACGGGAGAGGCCACAACAGTGAGAAGCCCGCGTATCGCAAAAAAAAAAAAAAAAAAAAAAAGAAAACATGTCCAGGGCTTCCCTGGTGGCGCAGTGGTTGAGAGTCCGCCTGCCGATGCAGGGGACGTGGGTTTGTGCCCCAGTCTGGGAAGATCCCACATGCCGCGGAGCAGCTGGGCCCATGAGCCATGGCCAGTGAGCCTGCACGTCCAGAGCCTGTGCTCTGCAACGGGAGAGGCCACAACAGTGACAGGCCCACGTACCGCAAAAATAAAAAAACAAAAACAAACAAAACAAACAAAATTTTGTACATGGAAGTTCATAGTAGCATCATTCAAAACAGCCAAGAAGTAGAAACAAGCCAAATGTCCATGAACTGGTGAAGGTAGGAACAAAACGTGGTCTACCTCTACAGTGGAATAGTATGCAGAAATTAACAGCAACAAAATACTGTTACATTCCACAACATGGGAGAATCTTAAAAATGTTATGTTAAGTTAAAGAATCCAATCATGAAAGACCAAGTGTTGTATGATTCCATTTACATTAAATCTCTAGAATAGTCAAATCAATAGTGACAGAAAGTAGATTAATGGTTACCAGGGTCTGGGTGGAGGTAGGAAAGGGAGTGATTGTTAATGAATAGAGGACTTCCTTTTAGAGTGATGAAAATATTCTAATATTGTACAGTGGTGATGACTGTACAACTCTGAATATACTAAAAGCCACTGAACTGTACACTTTGGAGGGGTTAACTAATTGGGGTGTGAATACAAATATTCACTCATGCACCCCATAAAGCATCTGTGTACCACCACCTCCCCCCACCGTGCTGTGAAAAATTTGCTCTATGTCTCAGACAGAAGACACGGGTGAATCATGGAATTCAGTGTTTTTGGAGAAAGCTTCAAAATATTTTTATTCTTAGTAGGTGATGGGGTTTTCTTGGCCTAATGATAGGTAGTGAATTGAAGGGGAAGGAGATGCTTAGAACAATAGAGGCTGACTAAGTAGATGGCTTGCAGTCAGCAATTATAACATGCACAGCTTTTGAAGGATACAGGTAGCCTGGCCCAGTGACTTAACTCCCTTTGGCTGAACCTCACCTTGCCCACTTCTTCCAAATGCTGGGGAATTTCTAAACTTGTAATCTCCTCATTCTTATGCTCTAAGTCACAAATATAAATGCTTGAACTAGGTCTAGCTTCTTTGGGAAATGTATAGTTACAGCGTATGTCTATCTAAAATCAGGAATCTAATCCCCAGTAACCAACACTGTTTTTGTTCTACTGACCTGCCTGCCGTGTAAATGAGTAAAAGAATGCAAAAAAGTTGGAGGAAAAGAATACTTTCCAATCAATAAAGTTTTTCTTATTGGGCAGGGAATCAGATAAAGGTATTTAATTTCACCTCAGCTTAAAAGTTCCAGAAATTCTGGGACCCATTCTTTAAGGTACACTTAAAAGACCTGGGTGTCTGTATTTATATGTCTCAAACATTTTAGGAGCTAATATTACTGAATTAGACAGTCCGTCACTGTTGTACAATTGACAATTGTTGCAGTCTTCCAATTATGATAAAGTGAAAATTGAATTCATTCAAATATTAAGATCTGTAAATAAAATAAAGGTTTGTTTGGAACCTGACTAATTACCTCTATTTTTTAAATTTTTTATCCCCATTCACTTATTTATTCAGAAAAGATTTGAGTTTCTACATTGTGTGTGTCTCTGTGCCAAATGACTCATATGAAATCCATTTATGAGACGTCTTATGAACAGCATTAGTGTCTTATGCAAGAAACCACTCTGTAAATCTAAGTATCATTTTCTAAACATCAGGGACTATTTCATTTGGATATTTAACAAATGTCACATGCTAATGTAAAGCTATCTAATTTAGATGGGCAAGATAAAATGCTTTTTGGGCTGAAATAAGTTTGCCCTGTGGGCATACCCTTTTCTTTTAAGCCAGAGATGATTACCAGCTCATTATGAGGTCTACTTACTACCCTGAACAAAGCAAGCAATTTTGTTTATCAACCTCACAGTAGAGCCCCAAATCTTTACAAAATCCCCAGCCTTATTCTCAAGTAAATGTTTAATTTGCACAGGCTGTCAGGTCCTAAAGTATGTGAAAATGGAACCTTCTGAGTTGGGCATATTCTTTAAGCTTTGTGCTTTCTCTAGCTATTTTAAACGAATATTCATGGATTTATTGTAAGGGATAACACATATGTATTAAAGAGTACAGAGTGCATTACTTTTAAGTGTACGGCTTAAAGTACATATTTTGTAGTCATTTTTTATATCTAACTTTTAAATATTCTCATTTTTCAATCTCTTAAATTCACCTGTTTTATCATCCTGACTGCATTCATTCATTCACACATTCCTTCGATGCATATTTATTGAAGGCAAACACCTGCCAGAGATACATAAACAACACATTATCATGTTTATAGTGTAGAAGAACAAGAAACAAACAACTACAATGAACAAGAAAATTTCAAAAAGTGGTTAGTCTATGAAGAAAATAAAATGAGAGAAGGTAGAATCGTGAGTGGATTGGGGTTAGGGCGATACCTTCAGATGGGGTGGCAAGGGAGGTACCCATAGAACAAAACCCAGATGGCAGAAGTATGAGGCGCACACAAGTCTGGAGAAGAATGTTCCAGGCAGTGCTAATGCTCTGAGGTGGGAATGCTTTGCCTTGTTCAAGGAACATAAAGACCAGAGAGGCTGGAACACAGCAAGAGAAGGGGACAGTGATCTGTGGTGAGGTGGATGGGGGCTGAATGCTGAGCCAAGTCATCTGGGCTCTTGTAGGGATGGGGTCTGGATTTGTATTTGAAACACAGGAAAGCTGTTAGGTTTAATGCAGGGAAATGACATGATTTGATGTATATTTTTGGAAGTTCACACTGCTGTGTGCAAAGCCGGAAACACGGAGGCCTGTTAGGAAGCTATTTCAAAGTCTATTTCATGGTGGGTGGATTAACGTGGAATCAGTGGGGATGGAAGTGGATGCATTCTAGATGTGACCTAGATACAAGGCAACTGGCCTTATTGAGGGATGGGATGTGGGGATGGTGGTAGGTTGTACTGAGGAAAGAAAGGAATTAAGGGGGGCTCCCAGGGAGTCTTCTGATAGAGATGAAAGTGTTGTCAGTTACTGAGCCTGAAAGTACTAAGAAAGAGATGAATTTAGGAGAGGGGACCAACATCTCCTGCCTACACTGTTAGAACAACTTCCTTACTGGTGTCTACTTTCGGGCATGTTCCTAATAATTCATTCTAGACAAAAATCTTACCAAAGCTGATCCAAAAGAAGAGGAAGTTTTTAAGAGACCCCAAATCAAAGAAAACCGTGAAATGGTTTTCAAAGTCTTGTCTTAAAGAAAGGTTCAGGGCTCATAAGAGTTTGAGAGAAATTCTTTCAATTGTAATGTAAATGAAATGCAAATGTAATGTAAAATAAAATTTACATTTATAATATAGAAAAAAAAGTGAAATTATGAAGTCCCTATTCAAAGCCTGACAAAGTTAACACAAGAAACACAGACCACTCACTTCTGAATACACATGTAAATCTCCTAGAAAGAATAGTAGCATGTTGAGCTGGAGAGGGCAATAATAATTAAATATACATATCATGGCAATAGTGGTAATGTAATGCTGCGAGCGTTTATTCTGCGTCAGACACCTTTTAAATTCTTCCCTTATATTAGCCTTTTGAGGGAGGTGCTGTGTCTTCATTTTGTCAGAGGAAAAACTAAGGCACATTTGCTCTATTTTACACACCTAGTCTGATAAGCTTTTTTCCAAATCTGTGATGAAAGCATTGTATCGTTCAATAAATGGCAATTAAATATTTTTTAATTATTTGGAAAAATTAATTTAGATCTTGTTACCATCTCACAGATCATAATGATGTTCAAATAAAGTGTTAAATGTAAACAACAAAACCATGATGATGAAACTACAGGTATCATATAATATTGGAATAGGAAGACAATATCATGAAAGAAAATGTTGATCATAAAACAGGCATTAAAACCAAAATTAAAAAGAATATGACAAACTGGGAAAAATATTGACAGATAAATAGAAAGGCTGACATTTTTAGTGTAAAAAGAGATCTTACGTATCAATATAATGGAAAACTAATCAGCAAAAGCACAAAAACACACATGTAAAGACGTTAGTCATAGTGATGCAATTATTATATTCATTTGTGGGGAATTAATCAATTAATCAAGTAAATTAAGCCCTTAGGCTGGAATACTATGTAGCCTTTAAAATTGTATTAATATTGTGGAAGAGCATTTCTTGTCAAGGGGATTATGATATGCTAAGGAGAAAATAGGTTTCAAGCTGGAATATGCTGTGTGTTATTGACTGTAATCTGTGCATGCTTGTGTGCTGTGTGCTCACACATACACACTTTCATGAGATACAGCAGATGTTATTTCTCAGTTGTGAAGAATCAGGAAAATTGTTTTTTTTAATATTTTTCATATTTTCTAATATTCTAAATTATAATGCATTATATCTATAAATATAAGAGACAGATAAATAGACAGTTGGGAGGTGATGTTATATAGGGTTATATAATAAAATAAAATTTTACTTTAAGCCTTAATTGATTTTTGTTTTTCACATTAAGTAAATCTTCATAGATATTTTTTTATTTACTGAAAAAAATTCCTTAATGAAACACATATATGTTCAGTAGCTAACAAATCCTTTACCCACAAAAGACAATACCCCAAGAACTTAGTGATGTACAACTGCAGGTGACACTCTCAGAGCATATTATAAAAGATAATATTCTATACTAGATTCCATGAAGAGGATAAACAAGGTCCTACTGTATAGCACAGTGAACTATATTCAGTATCCTATCATAAATCATAATGGAAAAGAATATAAAAAAATGTAGACTCCATAAGGAATAAAACTACTCACATAATAAATGAGTCATAGGGTGGAGGCCCTATAAGATATTTCCTGAAATTTAATTTTAAAACCTCATTTTTATTCTTTCTACCTCTTTTCTTTTTTTTTTTTTTTTTTTTTTTTTTTTTCTTTCTACCTCTTTTCTAATCCTCACGCTAACAATGATAGGCAAGAAAAAATTTCCCTTGTTCTGTTAATCGTTGAAACTATGGTTTGACTCATGAAGAAATTCTAATAAGAAACTTTCCATGGCCAGCACTCAAATCACAGTTTTATGGATACTCTATGTTCCATGTACACATAGTAAAAATTAGTAATTGTGCAATTAAAATATCTCATATGTGTCTAGGAAAAAATATTAAAATTAGGGTGTACCCCAAATCACATGATTATAGGTTAGAGAATTTTTTAATCTGTAGGTTTATTGTCTAGACTGGCATGCCTGAAGCAGTTGCATTTCAAAATGCTTTCATTTATATTACATCTTTTAAAACATTGTGGGAAGATTCACGTAACATAAAATTAACCATTTTTAAGGTGAAGAATCCAGTGGTATTTAGTACATTCACAGTGTTATGCAACTACCACCTCTATCTAGTTCCAAAACATTTTCAACAACCCAGAATAAAACCTGGTGCTCTAAGTAGTTGAAATTGGTCACTTTTACTTGTCCAACATAAATGATCATAAAAATGAAAGCTGCTAATTCTAAATGATGGAATTACTGGTTAGTATCAAGTTGAAACAAGTATCTACAGGGTCTTCCCTGGTGGTCCAGTTGTTAAGACTCCATGCTCCCAACACAGGGGGCACGGGTTTGATCCCTGGTCAGGGAACTAGATCCTGCATGCTGCAACTAAGACCCAGCACAACTAAGTAAATAAATAAATGTTTAAAAAAAAAAAAATAGGGCTTCCCTGGTGGCGCAGTGGTTGAGAATCCGCCTGCCGATGCAGGGGACACGGGTTCGTGCCCCGGTCTGGGAGGATCCCACATGCTGCGGAGCAGCTGGGCCCGTGAGCCATGGCCACTGAGCCTGCGCATCCGGAGCCTGTGCTCCGCAATGGGAGAGGCCAGAACAGTGAGAGGCCCGCGTACCACAAAAAAAAAAAAAAAAAAAAAAAAGAAAGAAAGAAAGAAGTGTCTACAAAAGTGGTTCTCAAACTTTGGTGTGCATCAGAATCACTTAAAGGGCTTGTTAATACACATTGCTGAACCTCATCCCAGAAGTGTTGATTCAGTAGGTTGGGACCTGAGAATTCGACTTTCTAAAAAGTTCCTAGAGGATGCTGGTCTAGGGACTGCACCACTGTGATAACCACTGATCTATGAATTCAGAAACAGTTGAATTGACAAGCTCTGACTCTTGTTTAAGTGTTTAAGACTCCCTCCTCATTGTAGAGAGAGCAAATGGCCCATTTGGAGCCAGCTGGTGATGCTAAAACCCAATAGGGAGGATTACCCAAAAGGTTGTTTGAACTGCATCTTGGAGTCCCACTTCAGGGAAAGTGCAAATGTTAACCTCATTTTGGATTAGAGCCACTTTCAAAACCTTAAACATTGGGCTTAGTCATAGATTTAGAGGGATGTGTACAAAAAAAGGGCACATGATTCCTGAAATGTATTTTTAGTGACAGATTCCTTTCATAATGAGTTAAGGTCAATGAGCAATAATAATAATAATAAACAAACAAATAAATAAAAGCATCTGGTGCATTTCATGTTTTTAAATAACAGGTGAAAATCAAAATTTATTTTTTGCTTGAGCATTTATCCTGTTTGTCATAGACAATAAATCTTCTTTCATTCTCTATAGTTTCAGAATTCTCAAGATAGTTCAAATGATCCTAGTACGCAAACAATGCAGTGCTTTAACAGTGAGTTTTATATACCTGGGGCTTTTTGAAATCAAGGTGTGCTGAGGACAAAAAACAAAACAAAACAAAAGTGCTGGATGCTGGACCTCTAACAGGAGCTTTAACTGCCTTTGGACCTCGGTTCTCCAACAGGCAAGCCTTTAGAAAAATTCTACTGATTGGGAAAAGCAGAAAAAGTTCCCAACAGATATACCAGCTTTTAAATGTGCCTTCAGTTTCTCTCACCTTCAGAAGCCATAGAAATTAAGCTCTTTTTTTAAAAAAGAAAGGCCTACATATTTGACATGACTGTAATTAATGTAGCTTAACTTGCAGCACACAGGTTTTCTACATCATCAGGAACAATAGATCAAGAAGAGAACAATTAAGCATATTTCTAGCACTTCTTTAAAGACGCCCTCTGCTTGCCCCTTCAGTGATGGAAGCTTTTCTGTTAATGTTCTTTGACCTGAATGCATTCCTCTATTAGAATTCTGAAGAATTTGATTGGGTTTCAGCTAGAATCCATGACCTCTGATTAATTGTCATGTATTACACATTTTGTGGATAAAATACCTTTGGACAGAGATAGATAAGTCTATTCATTTTAATTCACCATTGACATTCAGTAATTCCATTTTCAGAAGTGATGATATTCCTGGCATTTCAGCTAAGTCTGTTTTAATTAATATCTCTACACCTCTTTAAATACCATTTTGTATTTTATATGCCTGCTTTAAATTAAGGCTGTTTAAGGTCTGTTATAAGAGCTCCTCTTCTGGGATTTGCAAGAGTCAACCTTGCCTTTGTTTGATTAAAAATAAAAGCCCACAAAAGGTGTCAAACACTCTCCTATATATAGAACCTCTTTATGGATATTAGGAAATTGTTCTTTGTCTCTTACAATCAGCTTTCAAACTAGTCTCATCAGAGAACTTTAATTTTTATCTGATCTGAAGCTACAAAAGGTGATGCCCCATGTGAAAATGTGTTTAAAATGTGTTTTTAAGAATGTGACATTAGAAGAACTTCAGGTCTCCTTAAACCTGGAACTCATACAGTCCTAGGAGATAAAATGGTGGTAGTGGCGGAGGTAGTGGTGTTAGGAAGAGGGAGGGAGGATAGGAGGGATAAACAGAACTGGGAAAGTAACAAGCCTTCCAGAAAAAGCCTTGTCTCAAAGCAAGGGGAGAGCACACCAGTTAACATTAGGAGGTTTGGATGATTTTTCCTTTCAAACATGGCACTCCATCAACGTCTAAAAGCTTTCCAACGAGTATGAATCCCTCCACTTTACTCCGGTACAAAGGAAACTAGCTCAGAGGCTCTAGTTTAGAAATGAACACCTGAGTGTGTCTGGCTTTGCCCTGTAGGAGCTCTGTAAGTGGGGTAAGCTCTTCCACTTCTCCATTTCCTCATCTATACAAGGGGTCAGAGGGCACTTGCCTAAGAGGATAATTGCTTTGCCTACTGATTAGTACATAGGTAAAAAGGAAGTGCTCATTAAATGTGAGGTTTTAAGGTTGCTTTTGATAAGACTCCCTCCTTGACCTAACTCCAGTCAGGCTCCTCAAGCCCTGTGGGCCTTGACCTTGGCCTCCTTTTAGAGGGTCTGCATCGCCCAGTTGTAGCAAAGATGGTGCTAAGTCAGTTTGGAGAGAACCCCCCATCCTTCACATCTGGCCACCTCAATATCCGATCAAATTCCTCATCCATACCCTTGGTATCTGACCATCCTGGCCTGCCTTCAGCAAGAATCCTGTGAAACCAGTTTAGATAACATTCACCCTTACCGCTGATGTTGCTTTTTAGGAATTTTCCATCCACTGCCCCAACCCTGCTCCTTGGCTATAAATCCCCACCTGCCCTGCTGTATTCAGAATTGAGCCCAGTCCTATAACCATGGTCTCCTCTCCCCTATCGCAATGGTTCCTGAATAAAATCTGCTTCTACCACTTTAATCTTTGCCTGGCTCTGGTTTTCTTTAATATTGCTGTTATTACCAGTATTATTTTAAAATCTGCGGTTTATATACATTTCACATTGGGAATCACAACTCTGGGAAACGAATTAAAAACGAGGTCAGTTTTATTTTTTTCTCTTGTTTGGTACATTTAAGTTAGTTTTAGTCTCATTAAAAGTCTTCTTTTCCTCCTTGTTTTTTTTTTTTTTTTTTTTTTTTTTTTTTTTTTTTTTTTTTTTTTTGCGGTACGCGGGCCTCTCACTGTTGTGGCCTCTCCCGTTGCGGAGCACAGGCTCCGGACGCGCAGGCTCAGCGGCCATGGCTCACGGGCCCAGCCGCTCCGCGGCACGTGGGATCTTCCCGGACCGGGGCACGAACCCGCGTTCCCTGCATCGGCAGGCGGACTCTCAACCACTGCGCCACCAGGGAAGCCCTCTCCTTGTATTTTTACAGGGTTATTAATTGCCTTAACAAATCTGTATAAAATATAAAAATCTTGCACCTAGGAGTACATCCTCTTGAATGAAAATTCACAGGCACATCCTAAAAAAAGTACCAAGGTGCTAGAATATGGAATATAAAATGTAAGACCCACTTTAAAACAAATCAGAGATTAAGATAATATGTTATTCCTTTAAGAAATGCCTTTTGGGTGAAGAACTGTTTTCTAAGAATAAAACAGACATGGGTTTAATGTATAATGGGTAAAAGATGTAGTTGATTAAATGTTTTATTTCTAGAAAAGGTAATTTATCTGTTGTTCTAGTTATAAAATTCATTTAAAGCACTGAGCTCTTAGTGATCCCATTGTCTAAACAGTGCCATGTTTTGTTTTTTTTTTTGCTTACTCAAGGACATACTAGGGGATTCTTGCAAATCAATGTATGAGAAAGATGCAGCAATGAATAGAGAGTAACAGTGCTCTCAGAAAACTTAACTTAGTTCACAGGCACTGGGTCACAACTCAGAGTGTGGTTTGTGGAGCAGCAGCATCGCATGCCTTGGGATCCACGTAGGGATACAGAATCTCAGGCCCACCCCTGACCTACTCAGTCAGGATCTGCATTTTAATAGGATCCCTGAGGTGACTTGTTTGCATGTGAACTTCTGAGAAGCCCTGACCTGAGGAAATACAGTTGACCCTTGAACAATGTGGGGGTCAGGGGCGCCCACCATCCATGCAGTTGAAAATCCACCTATATAGTCTGCCCTCCCTATATGCAATTCTTCCCTATCCAAGGTGCTGCATCCACAGATTCAACCAACTTCAGATGGTGTAGGACTGTAGTGTTTACTATTGAAAAAAATCCTCTCAATTCAAATGTGCCATTGTTTAAGGGTCCACTGTCTTGTCATGTGGTGGTCTATCCCTGGAACACCACTAGCTAATGCATATTTTCAGGAAGTGAACAAGTTGCTCAAGAAAGATTTATTAGCAGTCAGTTTTGGAAAAACGAAGGGGAGGGTACAAGCTGATGTTCTGAAATAACACAGTCTGGTCTTGAATGTCACCCCCTGGAGGCAGTGTCACTGAGGGTCATCCTCCCTTCACTCACAATAAAAGAACCTTCCCGGGCTTCCCTGGTGGCGCAGTGGTTGCGAGTCCGCCTGCCGATGCAGGGGACACGGGTTCGTGCCCCGGTCCGGGAAGATCCCACATGCCGCCAAGAGGCTGGGCCCGTGAGCCATGGCCGCTGCGCCTGCGCGTCCGGAGCCTGTGCCCCGCAAAGGGAGAGGCCACAACAGTGAGAGGCCCCAAAAAAAAAAAAAAAAAAAAAGAACCTTCCCCAAAGTGTCACAAGGCCATGTAAAGTCCATCAAAATTTCTGGTATATAAAATAACACGGTAAATTTTAAGCTATTATAATTAATTTTGCAAAATACTAGTACTGTTAATGATAAAGATACCCCCTCCCAAGAAAACCCCCCAAAATACCAAGAACAGTAAGGGTATTTTAGGTGAAAGCAATGTCAGATGGTCACGGGAATCGTACTAAAGACTTCAAGAATGTTCAGCTTGTGTGAAGTGGGCAAGAATCTAACTCGGAGTAGAAGAGTCCATGGCAGAGACTGGCAAGCGTCACAATGGGGATGGTGGAGGCAGGAGGTGGGAGGGGCCTGGGCAGTTGGCTTATTTGGCAAAGGAAAGCATCTGGGCCTGGGATCCAATATATTAGGACCTAGGCTCAACCTGGGCTGCATGTCAGAATCACCCAGAAGCTTTAAAAAATAAGATGCCTGGATCCCACCCTCAGAGGCTCTGATTGGTTGGCCTGCGTGCAGTCTGGGCTTTGGGAGTTTTATAAGCTGCCCAGGTGGCTCTAATGTGTAGTCAAGGTGAAGCTGGGCGTGGTGGTACCTTCCCTGTGGCATTGCTGTCACCTTTAAATGAGATAATATATGTCTACCACTTGGTACAGAGTCTTGGCCCTTAGTTAGTAATGGTTCAACAAGAGGTAGTGGTTATTGTTACCATAATGTTTTGGGTGACTAGAAGTTGCATATAATGAAATGTGTTTTAGTCACCCACCAAAATATGTGAAGAACTGTGCACAATACTGATACCTACCTCTGAAGTGTGTACAATGGGAGGTGAAGACAGGCAAGAAAAGTGTGTAGCAGCAAATGCTTCTCAAGTGGGAATTCCCACGTGGCTCTACAGTGTAGAGCACATCTACTGCAAGTGCTCGGAAGATAATGTCTCATTATCACTGACACCACCCGCCCCATACACACAGGTGGACACTACTTGAGGGAGCACTGAATCTGAATTATGACTTCAAAAAAAAAAGTCTGTCTTCCTTTATCTTGCCTTCTACATTGTTATCTTGTCAAAATGATTGAAATGAAAAATAGAGCTCTTTGATTTTCTCTGCTCTCTAGGGTTGCAGGGTAGACAAAAGTTTTGTCTTTCAGTTGGTTTCTTTTATATTTATTATTTACTTTTTTTCCTGGTGATCAGAATATATGTAATACACTAGAGTGGTAGGCAGAGTAATGGCTCCCCAAAGGTCTCTACCTCTTAATTGCTGGAACCTGTGTATGTGCTAGGATACAAGGCAAAGGGATGTTAAAGTCAGATGGAATTAAGGATGCTAATTAGCTGATCTAGGGTGATTATCCTGAATTATCCCAACAAGCTCAATGTACAGTTGACCCTTGAACAACATGGGGGTTAGGGGCAGTGACCCTCAGAGCAGTTGAAAATTTGCACAGAACTTGACAGTCAGCCCTCGGTATCTATGGTTCCACATCCACTGATTCAACCAACTACAGATCCTTTGTATACAATCTGCATATAAGTGGGCCCGCACCGTTCAAACTTATGTTGTTCAAGGGTTCACTGTAATCACAAGGGTCATTAAAATTGAAAGGGGGGCTCAGAAAAGAGAACTAGAGAGAAGTCTGGGTGAGAAGGACTCAGTCCAATGTTGCTGGCTTTGAAGATGGAGGAATGGGATCACGGTCCAAGGAATGCAGGTGGTCTCTAGAAACTGGAAAAGGCAAAGGAAATAGATTTTCCCCAGGGCCTCCAGGAAGAAACACACCCTGCTGGTACTTTGATCTTAGCCCAGTAGGACCCGCATCAGACTTCAGACCTTCAGAACTGTAAGATAATAAATTTGTGTTGCTTGAAGTTACTAAGCTTGTGGGGAAAAAAATATATATATCAATTTTACCTACTACTGGACTATATTTAGTTATATAAACAATTAAATTCCTACAAAAGGAGCTAAAAATAATTCAACTGATGTTTCTTCTGTATTTTACATTTATACAGTAAGCTGAACATAAAGAAGACAATTCAGATGATATTATTTCAGAGTTTGTGATAGGCATATTGGGCTGGCTTTTTTCTTGGTACTCTCTGGACAAATGAAATCTTCAAGGAATCATCAGCTCAATCATCTTCAGGCTCCTTCTAGATCCTTCTAAAACTCCCTGTTCAGGCTTCCTTTGCTCTATTTCTATCATTTTATTGATACCATTAGTTTAAGTGGGGCCTTCTCCCCACAAGATGAATTTCTCAGAGGCAGGGGCTGTCTTATTCTCCTCCTTCCACCAGAGTATAAATTCCAGAAAGGCAAGATTTCAGTCTGTTTTGGTCACTCATGTAACTCAAGCACCTAGGACTGGGCAAATCAAGGAACAGTTTTCAAAACATGTTCATGCCTTAACCCATTCTTTCTGCCCTAGGAAGTTGGAGGAAGGAGCACAGCTAAGCCCAGAGGCACAAGTGGTGATGGAAGTTAACCTGGTCCAGCTCAGTATCCTTAGAGTGTGCCCTGTGCACTCTAGATACCTAGGGATTTCTCCCTTGCTGACCTATCATGAAGCATGACATCACTCACAAGACACTTACCAAAATTGGGTTGTTTTGATAGATATTTGTATCAGGGTGTTTGTGCTGGGGGGCAGGAGGTGGGGACAAGTGTCTTTCCCCCATATAGATACTCCACTTTCCTGATTGAAAAGGGGATTATAAACATCAGAAGCACAACTGTGTAGAAAACATGAAATTGCATGAAATAAACGGAATTAGTTTGCTAGATCTGCCATAACTAAATGCCACACTTGGCGGCCTAAACAACAGAAATTTATTTTCCCACAGTTCTGGAGACTGGAAGAAGGCATAAGCAGGTTTGGTTTCTCCTGAGACTTCTCTCCTTGGCTTGCAGATGGCAGCCTCCTCACTGTGTCCTCCCATGGTCTTTTGTTATGGGTGTGTAGCCCTGATGTTTTTTCTTCTTCTTATAAGGACACCAGTCACGTTGGATTAAGGCACCACCCTTATGACCTCACTTAACCTTGATTACCTCTTCAAAGGCGCTCTCAAAATACAGTCACATAGGGGGTTAAAGCTTCAATGTATGAATTTGTGGAGACAAAGTTCAGTCGGTAACATCTGCTATGTAAATAATACAACGTGAGTTCTGGTTCCACACGGAATTTAGAAAATAATCAAGTTAGAAAGAAAACCCAAGGCAATATATAACCACCTGGTGGAGAGACAGACCACTACTATGGTGACTATTCCACCATTCCCCCAAATTATTTTGATAAATATCTCCTTTATCTCCCCACCTCCCCCAGAGGCCTCTTCAGACCAGACACCATGCCAGAAGCTATGTTTTAAATATATTTGAACTTTTCTACAATTCCAAGTGTAGAGCCTCACATGAAGTAATACATACTCAATAAGCATTTATTGAATCATATCTTACATAAGTCTCAACTATTTTTTTATAGTAACTGATAGTTATGGCTATTCACCCCAACACCAAAGGGATAAGCAAACTTGGCTTCAATTTTTTTTTGGAAATTTTTATTTTGGTGGGGATTGAAGTGATTATGTAAAATCTTACAATTTCAAAAGCTGAAGTGGCTTGAGAAGTCACATGATTCAACATTTCTATTTTATAGTCATGGACTGGAACACTCAGAAATGTTTAATAATTAATCCATAGCCACCCAGCTAGGGAAAACTAGAACCCAGGACCTCTGACTTCATGTATTACTTGTCTCTTGGGTTTTAATTATTATGTTACATACACAAATCTAAGTATGAGCAATTCTGTATTAAAACTCCACTAATTTGAAAAATTTATAATCTCAGGTCAGAGTGTTATAAGCTGGGACACAATGGTGACAAATGTACAACTATATTATTTCTTCCCCATGCAAGCTTGCAGGATGAATGCAAGTACTCTCAAAAATAGAAAGAAAACTTAGAAAATAGAAAAACAAAAGACTCCTGATGTCTTCAAAAAGGAATGTCTCTGCTCACATGTTTGTTTTTCTGTTTTTCCTTAACTCCTTGAAATGTCATGGAGACCTCTTTTGAATGGGCTTGAATACATTCTTGTTGGACTTCCCCCTTGCTTGGACAATAATGATATTATTATATAAGAAAGCAAAGAGTCAAACTGCAAGCCCCCCTCTTGAGAGGGTCCCTGGACAGGCTACATTACGAGCAGTACTATGCATTATCAGATAATTGTTTTAATTCTTACTAATTAATAATAACCCAACTCTTTTAGTATAAGCCCTGGGAGAATTCTCTATTGGTACTGCTCAGAGCTAAGAAGATCCTTCATGATACCCCTCTTGGAGTTCCCAACAGTTTTTATATTTGATAGCTCTGGCATTAGTCCTCCAAAATAGCAAAGAAAGCAGATCATTTTTTGTTCTTAAAATTTTGGCAAAATTTTACAAACTATATAATGCTTCTGGTAAGTTAAAATACTTTCATCTACTAAAAGATATTTTTAGGCCTGCAAATTTCATAAAAATATCATCATTATATAACTTACAGCAAAAGTTCATCCTTTACACTTTTACAAACTCCTAAACTAAAACATACCATGCGATGCTGGAGACCTATGTCTCAAAGATTCCACACTGTGTTTATATGTGTCCCAGTTTTTGTAGCTTAGACTTTTGAGTTCATATCATGGTTCTGGATTTTGAAATTAAAATTTGTGAGCTTTGTTTGCTTAAAAGGTACAGAGGGGTTGAGGGTAGTACGGCATGTACAGACTATGGTGTGCTTCTATGGGAAACAAATTGTTCTTAATGTAATTCTCATCAAAACAAATTTTGCAAAAAATGTGCAAAGGAGACCTGTTGAATCTGCAAATTTAAAATTCCAAGCTTCTCCTATTTGGGAATGACCACTAGGGTCTATGGCCCATTGGGATTTGTCATTGTGAGTATCAGGCTATCCAAGACCATAAGGAAGTGAGGAAATTAGCAAGCCTGGCCTAGCCACTGGCCCACTATCTGCTTTTAAAGGCAAATTTGTTTTTCTCTACGCCATATCATGTTGATAATAAATCTGCCATCATCACATTTCGTTGTTTAACGTGTTTCTTTGTGAAAAATGTGCCTGGAACAAAAGCCAAAGGGTTGAGTTGATGAAGTGATCCAGAAAGACGATTCTTCAGACACATCCTCTGTGATATCAAGGGCATGTCAACTCTGTAGGTCATATTGCTTTTCCAAAAGTCAGACAATGGAAACAATTTAATAAAAATGTCTTTGACCCAGTTTAACTGATGTGATTAATCAATGAAGCATGCTTATTCACTCAGGTCTGCATGCATTAGGCATGCAGTTACTTGAATGGTGCTGAGCTGGGTGCTGGAGTAGATTGACATACAATATTGAATAAGACATGGTTCCTCTTCTCAAGGCATTTTTACAATTTGGCAGGAGATATAAAATGTGAAAACCATGAGGAGGTATTAACAAACTGTCGAATCTGTATACAGAGGAAGCAATAAGCTTCATTAGAGAAGAGCTGGAAATTTGGAGATAGTATCCAAATTTGAATTTAAAGAATGAAGACTATTTGAACACTTGGAGCTGTCAAGGAGCAGGGGCCACCTCAAGTTTGGGAAACACTGGAAGTAATGCTAAAAACAGCCCATGAGCATGAGAACCCAGAGAAGAGGGACTCAGCTAAACTTGAGATTCTGGGAAATGACAACTCAGCTAAGACTTGAGAGAAAGAAAATAACTGAAGTCAAGAAAGGTAAAAACTTGGTAGTTCTAAAAAGATGTAGTAACATGATTAAAGGCAGGGAGACATGAACCAACATGGTATACCAGAAACTAGGCTCTGTTGGGTTATACTGCAGTAAAATGTGTATACAGCATCATGCAAAGAGAAGAGGTTGTAGTTTTTTCCAACTCTACCTCATCTTGAACCATTCTGCAAGAGGCTGGTCTCTGGTTGAGCCAAACTGTGACATCTTCTGAGGTGTGCACATTTAAGAGTCAGTAAACTGCAGGACAGGCAATGGAGTCTGCCACTGCCATATGGCCCTTGCTCACATGACAGTATGGTGGCACTGCCTTGAGGACATGTCTTACCTCTGGCATGTGAGAGTTCCTGAAAGCATCTAGATACAGGTCCTAGAACCTGTAGATATGCACCTAGAACAGAAGCACTGAGAGTCTGGGGTGTATTTTGCTCCAGAAAGTGGGCAAAAGCTCCAAGGATCACATTGAGAATGTGGTCATAGCATGGGTAAGGATGCCCAGTGGGGACAATGGAAGGGTGAGCTCTTCTGAGTATAAGTAGCAAAAGGCTAATGATTCGTCAGATAATGGTGGGTGAAAGGGTTGCTTGAAATAGGCAACAAGAGATGCTATGACTAGATTCCTGTTGCTATTCAGGGAAACAATTATTCCACAGAAACATGAAAATCTAGGAAAATCTACAGTGTAAGGTCAGATGGTGGTTACCTTTTGGTGGGGAGGTAATTGAGGAAGCTTGCCAGGGTACCAGAAATGCTCAATTTCTATATGGGTGGTGATTATGTGTGTGTGTGTCTATAAATTTATCAAGACTTACACCTGAGATTTATTCACTATACTTGCTGTAAGTTATACCGTAATAAAATGTAAAATTTAAGAAAGAAGAAACTAAAGATGAGGTATTCACAGTTCCTGGTTTTGAATCCTACTGTTGATATGATTTATGTATTCACATATTTACAGAATTCCTACTTGGAATGGAGCAAAGTATTCTACCATTTACTATTTCTTCATATTTTGGATATTATCAAAATTTGCCACTTGGTTTTAATCCTTCTTATATGATCTATCCTTGTTTAAAAAACATATGAAGTAAAAAAGTTATTCAAAATGATTCTTATTATTAAACTAATTCCAGAAGTGTTCTTTCTGCAGTCAATTTACAAATGTAGACAGAAACCAATATTGTTTTTCTCTGCTAGAGTGCTTTATTTCATTTCTCTAAGGTCTTTATACTTGTGCCCTGCAAACACTCATTTAAATGCAGGTGTGAGGATTCATAAGCTTCTTAGCAGTGACTCAGAGTGCTGACGGGTCCCTTTTTATGATTTTTCCAGACAGAGAGGAATGGTTCAGCATGTTAAGTAGCTACAAATGGTATAATTCAGTCATAAATGGCTGCTACACGTGATTGCCTACTGCCACTAAATTTCTCTACCTTAAATGTCATGTGAATACACTGGAATTTCATTTCTCTTTCTCACAATTTAGTTAAATAAAGCAGGATCCAAAGTTCAAAATGCAAAACTGAAAACTGCCCTCAAAAGCATTTTGTGGTTACTACTAGGTATGCACAAGGAAATGAAGGAGTATTACAAATGAGATTCCAGAAAGCTCAAGAATCAAGGGGATGCTCTTTGATCAAAGGAAGGATGAAGATTAAAAAGTTATCTCAACAATTCATAAGTTAGTACATGAGATATACCAGGGATCAAATAAGTCATTCCCTAGAGATTCTCCTGGGCTGGATATGTTACACCATGTTCCTTAGAAGCAGAGCCTAAGATGGGGACTCTTTTTTATTGTCCATTTTTAAAAAATTTGAAGCAGAGTTGATTTACAATGCTCTGTTAGTTTCAGGTATACAGCACAGTAATTCAGAAATATATAATTCTCTTTTAGATTATTTTTCCTTATAGGTTATTACAAAATATTGAGTATAGTTCCCTGTGCTATACAGTAGGTCCTTGTTGGTTATCTATTTTATATATAGGAGTGTGTATATGTTAATACAAAACTCTTAATTTATTCCCCACCCTGCTTTCCCGTTTGGTAACCATAAGTTTGTTTTCTATGTCTGTGGGTCTATTTCTGTTTTGTAAATAAGTTCATTTGTATCTTTTTTTTTTTTTTTTTTAAAGATTTGACATATCATACGATATTTGTCTTTCTCTGTCTGGCTTACTTCACTTAGGATGATAATCTCCAGGTCAAGATGGGGACTCTTAAGCCAGTGATTTTTTTTTTTTTTTTGCATTACCTGGGCCTCTCACGGTTGTGGCCTCTCCCGTTGTGGAGCACAGGCTCCGGACGCTCAGGCTCAGCGGCCATGGCTCACGGGCCCAGCCGCTCTGCGGCATGTGGGATCTTCCCGGATCAGGGCATGAACTTGTGTACCCTGCATCGGCAGGTGGACTCTCAACCACTGCGCCACCAGGGAAGCCCGCCAGTGATTTTTTAAGGGAGACTCTTGGGGAAAACATACAAAGAAGTAAGAGAAGCAAGATAGGGAAGGGGAAGCAGGTGGGCAAGGATGTGGTTCCATCTGGTGACTAGTCTCAGCCTGATCTCAGAGGAAGTATTGGCACATGCATGGTACCATAGTGTTCTCCCAACTTGAGGCAAGAGGGCTGACCATTGATATCACTCCATAAGTCAGTCACTGGCTACAGGCCACTACTGGGTACAAGGTATTACCTCCCATGCATTTACAGGCAAGGCAGCTCCTGTCAGCTGAGGACAGTTCTCAGAAGAAGGGGGTGACTAAGAGTTGTTGACAACCTGCACACACAGCATCTGGGAGATAGATGCACTGCCTTAGAAAAGGGATGGAGTAGAGCACCAACTGCATCTCCATTGGGCTGCCAGATTTTTCAACTCGGCTTTGGGCAGTGGTATGCTGGTAAATGTTTAAAACCCAGCTCTGGGGTTGGGCATGGGGGACAGGAGCCCTGATTTATAGTACTATTTGCCAATTTCCATCATATAAATTCTCCCAGCATGGCCAATTCTGATCTATCAGCATGACTCACTAAATGTGGATTTGGGAAGAAATGAGCAGAACCATCTCTTGTGAGCTCGTGCGAGTTGATACTAGCACAACTCTGGCTTATAGCATCCACAGTTTCTTCCCTATCCTGGCAAATCAGGATTCATGGTCAACGTAACTGAATGGTAGCTGAAATACAGAAGTTTGGAGGAGTCCAGATCTCTCTAGTCCAAATTTCTGAATTCAGAGGAGAACTACTCATGAGCCATTATTTTTTAAGATTTTTTTTTAAATGTGGACCATTTTTAAAGTCTTTATTAAATTTGTTACAATATTGCTTCTGTTTTATGTTTGGTCTTTTGGCCACAAGGCATGTGGGATCTTAGCTCCCTGATCAGGAATCAAACCCACACCCCCTGCACTGGAAGGCAAAGTCTTAGCCACTGGACCACCAGGGAAGTCCCATCATTAGCCATTTTTTGCAGGTGGTATGAACAAGCAGACCTATGGTGACCAACCATCCTGGTTTGCCTGGGGCTATCTCAGTTTTGGCACAGAAAATTCCTCCTGCATCCTAGAGAAACTCCTCAATCCTGGACAGGTAACCCTAAACTTTAAGCAGACCCCATAAAGTGCTACATGTTTTAACATTGTTTCTTCCTGATTGCTCAGTAAACTGTGAGCCCCTTGAGAGCCTAAATGGCATTTGATTAAAATCCCACAGCACTTATCACAGTGCCTGGCACATAGTAGGTACCAAATAAATCATCGCTAAAGTGTATTTAGTTGACGCTACCTTCTAATTATCTGACATTGCTTCCCCCCCCACCCCCACAAATTTTCATGCGTTCAGAGAGCATGTCAGATATTTTTCACACACATTTAGACTGGGCACTTAGCAGAATGCTAAGATGGTCCTACATTAATGTCTAAGAAAATCCTAGAAAGGAGACAGTATAGCAAGAAGCCAATGTTACACACCTCATATGGGACTGAGAGATCCTTTAAAAAATATTTTGAGAATGTTGTGGTCATTGTATCACCAGCAGGGCCAACTGACATGAAGTAAAGTTCAGACTCCCTGAACTTCCGTCTCTAAGAATAGTAATATATTATTGCTTTAGGAATATAATTTTGAAGTGGGGCAGTGTATTAACCATGCCTTTTTATTTTCTGCTTTTCTGATGCTTTGACATCTGGGGCCTTGCTGACACTGAAGGGACTGCCCATTCCAGGGCAAACTAATTCCTAGAATAGTAAACAACTCACACTAAAGGTTCATATGCAAACCAACAAATCCAGAACCCCACCCTTCAACCCCCAACTTCCTCTGTTGGGCCCTTATACTTCCTGCCTTAATCACCCAGGCCAACTCTTACACCCCAGAGCCAACTGAAATTATTCAAACAAGCCAGTCCTCAGCCTTGCCCATTCCTTCCAGTGGAAACCACAGTAAAGTTCTTGCCCACATTTTCCCTTTGCTCCTTCTACCTCCTGACTGACCCTGGTGCTTCCCCATATCACCCCCTGTAGCATGGTGTGCCCCCTCCTTTTGGGAGCTATGAGAAGCAAACTATCTTTCCAATGGCAGTTGTCTCCTGATCTGTTGATCTCACCATAACTAATAATAATAAAACCTACATTTTAAAACAGGGGTGGAATTGTCTTCCATGGGCCAGAGTGTAGGACTTACTGAATAGCTTGCAGAAATGGGCATGTAGAGTTCTAGTCCCCCATCAAGAAGATTTAGGTATGATACAAGAGGTAGACTGGTTGCAAAATGGCCACCATGATTCTTCTCTCTGTAACAATGCCCTTGCCAGGTTCCCCTCCCCCCTGCTGACCCCTTGCTCCCCCGATACCAACTCTGGGTTTGGCCAATGGGACAACAGTAAATGTGATGCCAGCAGAGGTTTTAAAGGATTTTGCCCATTGGTCTTACCCTCCCTTGCTGCTGGGAACCCTTCTGCTACCAATGAACAAGCTCAAGTCAGCCCACTGGAGGATAAAAGATTTCTTGGAGAGAGGTCTCAGCTATCTTAGCTGAGACCCTAGACATGTGACGAGGCCATTCTTGGCTGTTAAGCTGCTACCGAGCTACCTCAGACCAGATCTGCCTAGTCAACCCACAGAATAGTGAAAAATAATAAACATTTATTGTTCTATTCTATCCCATGCAGCTGAGAAGACTGCCTTCCAGAGCATTACTAAAGTCTACTGTCATATTATCAATTGGAAAAACTTCATATAATTCTAGAGAACTCAAGATCTAGGCCAGTTGGATTCCTCTATGGTTGCTCAATTCTTGTTATGGGAAAAAATGAAGAGATCATAATTCGAACATTCTCAGAACTTTGTAAAAAAAAATCCATTGTGTTTTTTACTTTAATTTGATACCATATCCTTAAAATAGAATCATGGACATATTTGAGGAATCACTGTTCATTGTCCATGTGCTTTCATACTTTCAATTAATAAGAAACAATTCATTATATATTTACATATTGAGAAATCAAATTGTATCAGGTAGGAATTATCATATTAATGCCATGAAACAAACTGCCCCAACACATAATGGCTTAAAACAATAGGTAACTATTTGCTTACACTTCTGTGGGTCGGTTGTGTGGTTCTGCTGGTCCTGACCTGGCATGATCACATGCCTGCAGGTAGATTGGTGCTGTTGGTTGACTTAGGATGGTCTTGACTGAGACAGCTGTGGGTACCAGATCAGCTCCATGTGTTTCCTCTTTTCGCAGGTTAGTCTGGGCATATCCTTCTCATGGTGTCAGAGGGCAACTCTAAGAACAAGCCCAATTGCACTGTGAATTCATGTCTGTGAATTTCACATTTGCCAACATTTCATTTGCCACTATGAGTCACATTGTTGAGCTCAAAGTCAGAGTACAAGGTAATTATAAAATTACATGTCTAAGGGCAGTTTTACAGGGGGTGGTGACAGTGAAGAAATAGGGCCAGTAACGCAATCAATCTTCCAACAAAGTAAAAAGCAGCAAGTATACCTAAAGGAAAATGAGTACTCTGAAAACAAACTAGATTAATATTCTATCATCTGTCATATAGCTTGGGAATGCAGACATACTTTTATTAAATTATTTCCATTGAACTAACATTTATTCCTATCAAGATGTTATGCAAAATGGGTTAAAGACCTAAATGTAAGGCCAGACACTATCAAACTCTTAGAGGAAAACATAGGCAGAACACTCTACGACATAAATCACATCAAGATCCTTTTTGACCCATCTCCTAGAGAAATGGAAATCAAAACAAAAATAAACAAATGGGACCTAATAAAACTTAAAAGCTTTTGCACAGCAAAAGATACTATAAACAAGACCAAAAGACAACCCTCAGAATGGGAGAAAATATTTGCAAATGAAGCAACTGACAAAGGATTAATCTCCAAAATTTATAAGCAACTCATGCAGCTCAATAACAAAAAAACAAACAACCCAATCCAAAAATGGGCAGAAGAACTAAATAGACATTTCTCCAAAGAAGATATACAGATTGCTAACAAACACATGAAAGAATGCTCAACATCATTAATCATTAGAGAAATGCAAATCAAAACTACAATGAGATATCATCTCACACCGGTCAGATTGGCCATCATCAAAAACTCTAGAAACAATAAATGCTGGAGAGGGTGTGGAGAAAAGGGAACCCTCTTGCACTGTTGGTGGGAATGTAAAATGATACAGCCACTATGGAGAACAGTATGGAGGTTCCTTAAAAAACTACAAATAGAACTACCATACGACCCAGCAATCCCACTACTGGGCATATACCCTGAGAAAACCATAATTCAAAAAGACTCATGTACCAAAATGTTCATTGCAGCTCTATTTACAATAGCCAGGACATGGAAGCAACCTAAGTGTCCATCAACAGATGAATGGATAAAGAAGATGTGGCACATATATACCATGGACTATTACTCAGCCATAAAAAGAAATGAAACTGAGTTAT
Organism: Kogia breviceps; assembly: GCF_026419965.1. Classification (NCBI taxonomy): domain Eukaryota; kingdom Metazoa; phylum Chordata; class Mammalia; order Artiodactyla; family Physeteridae; genus Kogia; species Kogia breviceps. Next base: position 40,451,848 of record NC_081323.1, read on the forward strand.
TTATAATGAGGTGGATGGACCTGGAGTCTGTCATACAGAGTGAAGTAAGTCAGAAGGAGAAAAACAAATACCGTATGCTAACACATATATATGGACTCTAAGGGAAAAAAATGTCATGAAGAGATTAGTGGTAGGACAGGAATAAAACACAGACTTACTAGAGCAATGACTTGAGGATATGGGGAGGGGGAAGTGTGGGCTGTGATGAAGTGGGAGAGTGTCAGGGACATATATACACTACCAAATGTAAATTAGATAGCTAGTGGGAAGCTGCCACATCGCACAGGGAGATCACCTCTGTTCTTTGTGACCACCTAGAGGGGTGGGATAGGGAGGGTGGGAGAGAGGGTGATGCAAGAGGGAAGAGATATGGGAACATATGTATATGTATAACTGATTCACTTTGTTGTAAAGGAAAAACTAACACACTATTGTAAAACAGTTATACTCCAATAAAGATGTTTAAAAAAAATAAAAAATAAAATAAAATGAAATTTTGTCATATTTATTAAAAAAAAAGATGTTATGACTGCTACAGGAAATATCCTAAGGTCTGTATATGATTATCCATCTTATTATTGATCTACTCACTTGCGCTTATATATGAGAGACTTAAAGAAGAGTTTGAATCATTGCTTCAAGTTACACTGGAAGATATGAAACAGTGTGATTTATTTCTCAGGAATCCAGGTCATGGTTGATTTCTTTTTTGATGACCCTGAGTGGTAATGGACAAAGAAGAAAAGTGTAATGTTTAAAAAAAAACAAGAGAAATAACTGAGGAACAGGAAGGGCTGTTTCCCCCCCAAAATTTAATCTAATTTCTACACTCTGGATAGTCCTTTAAACAATAATGGTTGGAACAATCTTTGCATAAAACTTTCTATCTGTAACATATTGACTTCTCTTACAAATAACTTAGATATGTTCTCCATCATAACTTCCAATTACGGTCCTTGTGACCAATCAACAGATCCTTTGTATTCCATTTCTTATTTAGGAGAGGTTATTTCTTATTCATTAATTTTTATGGGTCAATATCTTTCTTCCCTTCACTCATTGTGCTTCAACAGATCAAAAGACTGTTCAGTTCTGATCAGCTATAAACTTCACACACTGAAATTATGGCTTTAATCACCCTGGAGACAAGAATGTATTATACAGAAGTGACTGTCTCATGTCCATCCAAAGAAAGTTGGTTCATTCAGCAAAAATATTAATGGCAGATACAATATATACCAAGCACTGGACTCGTGTCTGGAAAACACACAGAAGCACAATGTTTGCATTGTCCTTGCCCTAACTAAGCTATTTATCAGTGAAGACAAAGAAATGAGTACACCAAAAGTAAATTACAAAGGCTTACAACAGTTAATATTATAGTTACTTGTTAGTAACTTTTATTAGAATACAGAGATGAAAGAGCTCTCTATGGCCTAAAGGGTCAGATTTACTAGCTGCTGGAGCAATTTTTTAGGACATGTTCACGAAGGCGGAGGCCCCACAGCCCACATTGCATGGACTCAGTTGTAATGAAAATCTGGTGTTTATAAAAGCACAAGTGGTTTTCACAAGGACAACCAAACACAGTAAGCAGTAATGAGCTCCTTGGCATTTTAACTTTGAACACAAAATCAAACAAGGAAGACAAGAGGGAAAAAAGCCAAAAGTAATTGATAACCTATAAATTAGCTAAGAGAAGAGAATTAGCATGGTTTGTTGTATATACATTTACGTTTAGCCTTTTAAATTTATTTAAAGAAGGTTTTTTGTTTTGTTTTTTTAAATGTCAGTTCTCATCAGACTCCTTAGATACTAAACTAGGACACCATATTGTGAGAGAAATTTTAATTATTTTTTTTCTTTTGCCGGTATAAGATTGCTTATATCAGAAGGTCATCAAAGAATATGTGAAACTATCTTATGACTGAATGTGGTTGCTTTCAAGACCCATTTATCTGTGATACATCTACAGATAATACATGATTTGATTATTTCCTTAACAGCATTCATTATTGCCCTTCAGTCCTTTACCCTCTGTTCCTCTGTTGGGATTCTTTACTCCCTTTCTAAGACCTGGCCTTAGAGAATTAAGGTCAGTTCTGCAATATTACTTCTTTACTTCCTACAGTGATCTCTGTTTGCTCCTCATCTCAGCTACAGGTCTCACCCACCATCACTCATAGGTTTTAAAATCTGAGAAATTTAGGGAATATATAGAATATTATATACTTCCTTAATGACTACCATTTAAAAATTTAAAACAAAAAATGGCAGGAAACACAATCCCACATTCACTTTTAGTTCAGCTAAAGTGAAAAATGAATGAATGCTTAAAACTACTCTAAGAAAAATGAGTAATGAAGTATTTTCTGATCCTTACAGATCCATGTTCCTCAAATACTTCTAAAATGAGCTTCCATTATTTAAGAGTGTGTACACATATATACATATAGATGTACTTGTATGTATGTATGCATATACATATATGCACTTATGTGAAAGTACATGTATATGTATAATATTTACATGAAAAGTTGGAAAATCATAAATTTAAATTATTGTCTGAAAATACTGTTTAAAAGTATGTCAGGGCTTCCCTGGTGGCGCAGTGGTTGAGAGTCTGCCTGCCGATGCAGGGGACACGGGTTCGTGCCCCGGTCCGGGAAGATCCCACATGCCGCAGAGCGGCTGGGCCCGTGAGCCATGGCCGCTGAGCCTGCGCGTCCGGAGCCTGTGCTCCACAACGGGAGAGGCCACAACAGTGAGAGGCCCGCGTTACCGCAAAAAAAAAAAAAAAAAAAAAAAAAAAAAAAAAAAAAAAGTATGTCAGTGTTGTGCCATTTCCTGTTAAACTCTATTTAGAATTAAGAATGTCTTGTCAGAGAGAGTTCTTTTATTCTCCTTGGTCTCTTATTTATTGCTTTACACTTTGTTCATTCCAGACTGAAGATGGGCTCACAGGAATGCCTTTCACAGCCTAGCGCAGTCTCTGAAGTCCTAAATTGCATTTAAAAAAAATTAAGATATGAAATCAGTTTAAGTGTTTCAGGAGGACAGGCTCAACTACTTGCCTTTAGTGAAAATTAGGTAGAACTGCCCACCAACTATCAGAAGTTTTTCAAATATTAATTTGATCAATTGTGAAGTAATTTATAAAATTAAAGAAATTATATTTCCTAAACAATTTTTTAAAAAAGCATACTGCCCCTGAATATGTGAGAGCATATATGATTTTAACTGGGATAATATTTTTATTGTATTGTATAAATTAGTCTAGTCTATTTATGACTTATTGAATATGCAAATGTTTGAAGTGTGGGTGTCCTCCATGGAGCAGGAAGGTTTGTTTCCTACTCAATTTGACCAACCAGTTTCAAGTGGTGATTGATATATGTCTCTAAGCTTGTTATTGGTATAAAATAAAGGGATAAAACAAGTGGCAGGGACCACAGTTTCTGAAGGTGGGGTGGATATGAACTATTATATGATGTTGGGCCAAAGGCAAATCAAATCAAGATGATTACAGGTCAGAATTCTACCTGAAATCCAGCCTTACTTTATAAACAAGTCAGATGAATATGAACCCCCTCTGCTAGCACTCTCGGGTGAGTTGAGAAACAGCCAAGAGTTTCCCCACTAATGGTGAATCAAATCTGCCAACCAAAGGGATGACTCAAACCCCAAAGCAGGAGAATTTATCTCCTGATGAAGTGCTAAGGTGGGGTCACTGCTTGGTCCAGGTCTATTTCAAAGGACAAAAGGAGTAGTCTCCTCACTTCTCATGACTTCCCTTTGCTAAATTTATGTCTGAGTCAAGAAAGAAAACATGGGAGTCACATGGAATCTATCTACCCACAGACGTATTATGCAGGCGCAATAGTCAGCCTCCATGGTGACAGGAAGACTCTTGTTGGGGTACTGATGCTGTCCACTCTAGTCTCCATGTCTGCTTCTGACTCTGGTTGGAAGAAAGGATAAATTAGACAGTCCCCACTTTGAAATGCTTCACTTGAAAGTCCAAGACAGCTATTTTCTTCCTCTCTAAATATTTGAAGACGCACAATTTACTGATGTTCATCAGACTCATAGAATAAACATCATGATGTCTGATTTCTCTGTTACATCTGTGCATCTTGGAGCAAGTCCCTAAATGTCACTGAGCCTCTGTGTCCTCATATAGCAGTCATTGGGTTAGACACAATGGCTGATTTCCAGCGGGTTTCTGAAGGGCCTGTTTGGTATAGTATTAGAAACAAATACTAGAGGACTTTTGTTTTAATTACCGTTGTGTCTCGTCCCACCAGGCCTCTGTTGGTGCCCCTCTGATGTTCCCCTTTACCTTTTTATTGCATTTGGACTTGAACTTTCAACTGCCAGCCTTTGTATCTTTTTGGGTGGAGTGATTTTCCTGTGGCCAGAGACTGCTTAGTGTCTAGCAGGCTGGAAGTGCCACAGAACTAATATCCTCCGGAAACAGCCTTCAACCAATGACTAAAAGAAGTTGGTGGATAAATACCCCAGCTCCCTTGCATCTCAGGTGGGAAAACCTGAGGATGGTATTCGATCCTGTCTCTCAGTTTCCAGTGGGATTGACTCTGGTTGTCCGCCGTGGTAACTAGCATGATAACATCCTATATGACTACATTCCTCCCCTGTCTCACTTCCTCCATACCTCCAGCGCTATTTCCTGGAAATTCCTTCAAAATAAACTATTTCCATTCAAATCCTTGAGTTAAGACCAGCATCAGACTAAGACACTTTCCACCATTAAGTGTTTTGTGGTAAAAAATAATTAAGAATCATGAATATTTATTAATTCTATTTTCTAATGATTCTAACATTGTGTGAGCTGAAGATTCCCTACTCTTAACCTTATCATTTTAAATAAGATTGCTCTTTGCCTCTTGATTCCTTCTCATTTGCTGTGTACACTGATTGCTATGAACTTTTGAGGTTGAATCTCTATGTTTCAAACATGAATCAGACTTTAAAAACAAAGTCTTAGAGGAAAGTCTAAAAAGATCCACATTTATCTTACTCCTCTTTTGCCCATGAAATGATGTTCATCAACTACAGACTGAAAAATTTAAGTGCTCAATTATCCTGAAATAACAGGCTTAAAGAGGAGTGGAATTCTTGGATTTTTGTTTTGTTTACATTTGATCTTGTCCTGGAAGTCATGACAGAAACTATTGCTGTAATCACCGACTGATAATCTAGAGTTCTGCTCAGACAGAAACAACAAATGAAAATTAAAAAAACAAAACAAAACAAAACTCATTATGCCTTTGGGAGCTTAGAGTAAGGCTTGGTTAGCAGAGATCAAAGTGAAACCATTGAGAACTTAATCTTTTTACAGAGGGGTCAGAGGATCACATGGCCAGAGTCTAACACTCATGAATGAGGATGTGAATAACTGGGAGCTCTTTTCTTTATTGGTGGAAGTGTAAATTGGTACAACCACTTTGAAAAACAGATGTATACATAAACATCCATACATATATTGTTTTTTGTTTTTTGTGTTTTTTTGCGGTACGCGGGCCTCTCACTGCCGTGGCCCCTCCCGCCGTGGAGCACAGGCTCCGGACGCATAGGCCCAGCGGCCATGACCCACGGGCCCAGCCCCTCCGCGGCACGTGGGATCCTCCCGGACTGGGGCACGAACCCGCGTGCCCCGCATCGGCAGGCGGACTCCCAACCACTGCGCCACCAGGGAAGCCCCATATATTGTTTTAAACTAGGAAAAATATATTTAGAAACAGTTTTAATGTCCAAAAATTTAGAAAAGATATATAAAACGTGCAGTAGGTTCAAAAGAGAACTTTTAAAGAGACCTTTTAAAGATGTACAAAGAGATTTGCTCTTCCCTGCTAAATATGCTCCAATGTGTCTCATTGTTCTTTGCATGAAACTCAAATTTCTACTATGGTTTCCAAAGTTCTACATACCCTGGTATCTACGTACTGCTCCAAACTCTACTCAGCCCACACTCTTTTTCATACCCCGTATCTCTGCCTCACAGGGCTTCTTGTGGTTTCTCCTGAATCTCAGAATTCCTTGCATTTTTAGGCCTCTTACACTAATGGACCTTCTTGATGTGCTCTACACTCTGATCTTTGCCTGGGAAGCTCTTCTTTTCATACAGATCTTAGCTTAAATGTTTCCTCTTCGAAGCAGCCACATAGCACAGGGAGATCAGCTCCTTGCTTTGTGACCACCTAGAGGGGTGGGATAGGGAGGGTGGGAAGGAGATGCAAGAGGAAGGAGATATGGGGATATGTGTATATGTATAGCTGATTCATTTTGTTATAAAGCAGAAACTAACACACCATTGTAAAGTAATTATACTCCAATAATTAAATTAAATTAAATTAATTTAGAGTCCTTTAACCAACCACTCCCTATATATATATATATATATATATATATATATATATATATATATATATATACATCCTGTTACTCCAACAGGCATCTTGCTTTAATTCCTTAGTGTCATTTTTCTTGTTTATTCATTTATAGACGTCAGCTCCATGAGATCAGGGACCTTCCTTTTCTCATTTAATGGTGTGTCTGCAGTGCCTAGAATAGTATCTGGAACAAGACAGGTACTTAGTAAATACATGTCTACTGAATGAATAAATGAACAAATGAATCAGATTGGTAGTTCAGTTGTGCTTCCTCTGGAGATGGGTGTGTATGTTTGTCTATATTGTGCATATATGTACCCACATGTATAAACACATATATATATGTATATTTACACATGGTAGTAGATATTGGCATTGCTTCCTCAGCACTTATGCTCATTGTGAAACAGCCATGGATTTAGAGTAGAATTGACCCAAGCACAGTTGTAGAGGGGTGCCCTAATTGGCTTAAAGCCAATCTTATCATCTGGCCATATTTTTTGATTCAGTGATGGGCATATAACCCAGAACTTTGTGATTTTGTTCAATATTTGAGGAAGAGAAGCCTTCTTCTGAGCCTCAGTGTGACCAAGGCAGCACCTAGTTCTATTTTCTGCTGGTGTCAAAATGACAACCAAGAGAAGAGCCTGCCTGCATATGAAGCAGACATTCCAGAAGGCAGAGTGAAGAGAAAGTAAGCAGCTGAACTCAATGACGTGATTGACCTGCTGGATCAAACCTGAAGCTTGACCACTGGGTTTTCCAATTACACAAGGCAATAAGTTCTTTCATTGTTCAAGCTAGTATTAGCTGGATTTTCTGTTATTTGCATATAAAACATTGTACTTGACATTGGCACTAAATTCCAATTACTGTTAACATTTTGGGGGTATTTTCTTCCTGGAAATTTTAATGCTGTTAAAAGATAAGATGGTTGTAACCAGAATGCATGTATACTTTTGTGTATTAATTTTTCTACTTTTTGTTACAGTATAAGCATTTATTTTCATGCTAATACTTATCTTCACAACCATAATCTTGTTCGATATATAAATATCCATTGATTACATATACTATAACTTAACCATTTGTCCATTTTTCAGACACATAGGGTATTATCACTTTTCTCATGCTTTGATTAATTTCTTTAATACTTATTTCCCAGAAATATAATTATTAGGTCAAAATGAATGGAAATTGCTTTACTTCTTGAAATACAATACCATATTGCTTTTTAAAATGATTTAAATAGTTTAATATCATCAGTATCCTGCCTGTATTAGACTTTATAACAAACTTACTTTTGACAAAAATTTAGATACACCTAATAATTGATTTCTCGTATGTTTTAATTTGCATCTTCTCTGATTAACTGGTGTTTGGATAATTTCTGATATGTATTGATATTTATTCTTCTGGGAAACATTTGTCACTTTGTAGTTGGAATTTATAGTCAACTTTTCAGACCCATTGTGGCAGATGCTGTCAGCGTCCTAGCAATATCTTCTGGGTCCTCATCACTCCCATGTACTAAGACCAATTACTTTCACAGAAAACAAGTGAAGTTCTTTGCTCAGGGAGATCAGCTCGGTGGGTGCTTTGTGACCACCTAGAGGGATGGGTGGATTTTTGTTTGGAGGGTGGGAGGGAGATGCAAGAGGGAGGAGATATGGGGATATATGTATATGTATGGCTTGTTCACTTTGTCATAAAGCAGAAACTAACACACCATTGTAGAGCAATTATACTCCAATAAAGATGTTTAAAAAAAAAAGCTTTGTTGCTGGTGCCCACTAGGCGGAAGTAAGGGATGAGCAGGAAGTGGCTGAGTCAAATGCCCTCCCTCACAAACCAAAAGCATCCATCATTCAAAGACTGATGGGAATTGGTGTATAAATACCCCAGCTCCCTTTCCCTCATGTGGATAAGAGTAAGGTCAGGTTTTTACATTCTCACTCAGAGCACCCCAGTGGGATTAAGTTCCAGTTGTCCATAGTGGAAATCTGCTTGATGACTCACATTATGTTGGCTGCCTTCCCTTCCCTGTGTCACTCCTCACTCCTACATTGGTGCTTATTGACATCACCTTCCAAATAAATTATCTCCCCAAAACCTTCTCTCAGGCTTTCTCTCTAGGGAATGTGTCTTAAGACACATATCATATGAAATTTACTGTAGTATAATGACTTACTTAGGCTTTAAAAAATACTTATTAAGAACTTGAAATCTTCCCTACTCTATGTAAAAAAAAAAAAAAAAGAAGAAGAACCACAAAATTCAAAATAAAGCAGTTCACTTTTTAGAGACAGACAGAAGTACTCTGTACAATGTACACCAGCCTTTTAAAATTCTAACAGCACATTCAAGAAAAAGAAGCAAAAATAACTAATGATTTGTTATGATTTTTAAGCTAAAAGGAGTATTTATTCATTATATCATGGCTTTCGGACTTAGCTTTTTTCTCTAGGGGACTTCATAGAGTTTTGATAAGTAAAAATTTATTTCTCCCTAGGCCTTAATCATCATGCTTTAAGGAAATCTTTTGAAATGAAGGCAGCATCTGTTGCAATAACTAGGCCCTTTCATTAAATGTATCCTGTAAGAAAAGCCCACACAGTAACTGACTGTTGACCTCAGTTCAAATAGAACTTTGGCTAGAAAATTCTCAGAGGTAAAATGCCAAGAGTAATGGGAACTTTTCACATTTTAAAGTTTTCCAACAACCTCAATACATTTTTTCTAGCATATATTTGGTTTGGGCTGTTTGAGGTTCACTTGGAGTTTAGATGGTGTTTTACAGATTTCATGAAGAGCCTGTTTTCCAAGTATATGACCTTCTGTTCTAAGGATTGATAACGTAAAAAGAAATTCTTCTTTTAAAAGAAAGTTTGTTGCTAAGACAATATCACAACTATACATGCATGTCCTTTCCAAACACTGCATTTTAGAACTTCTAACTTCTTTAGATACTTGAGCATGAGATCTGAAACTCAACTGATCATAAATTCCCTTTAAAGTATAAATTTACTTCAAAGCCACAGCTTTGATTGCTAAGTCACAACTTCTAAATAATATCTTTAAAGAAATTTTAACAAGTGCAATGGGCATTTCAACACTCGTCGTTTTTAAGCAAAATAGAAGCAGGTTCCACCTACTAATAATGATTATTGCTTAACCTATTTTAAACAAAATACCATAAAATAGTTTTTGATTTATACCAATGAAGTTACAGGTTTATGGGCATCATGATGTTCACTCAAAATATTTGTAATTTGGAAGGAAGATTTTTGCCATTACAATTTAGAGAGATCGTTCATCAAGATCTTGACGTTGTTGTAGAATATTCCATCTACGAACATCATGAACTCAGGACTCAGGCTGTCCTACAAGGGCAAAATGAAGTGTGAAGATTGAGGCATCTGGATAATTTAGGCTAAAAGTTGTTAATGTAATTGAGTGAAAGGTTTCAAGAGAAAGGGGGAGACCGAATGAAATCACCACAGACCACTGTCAGGGTCATTGTTTTAGCAGTTCTCATTTCATTGTAATTGCAATACTTTTTCCAAATTCTAATACTTGATCCCAGATTTGGCCCATCCTACCTGGAGCTCAAGGTTAAGAACACACAAATCAAGAGGCTACCCTGGAAACCCCTAGCACTTTAGTTGGGTGAGAGGGCTACTCCTTTCCAGTGTTTATAAGAAAAAAATTCTAGGTCTGTATCACATAATGGTCCCGAATACCAATAGTACACTCATTGTGAAAAACTAGATGTAGTCTGATCAATCCACTTTGCTGTACAGAAGAAACTAACACATTGTAAATCAACTATGCTCTAATATACATTTCAAAAAAAAAAAGAAAAGAAAAAAAAAAGAAGTGAATTAACTCTCAAGATAGTTCAAGCTAGGTAACTGAGGTCCAGAAAATCTAAAACAGGCTCCAGTAACCTTAAGTACTATAGATAAATAATCATGTGTCACAGCCAATTGTGCACATCACTGGGAACATTCCCAGGAAATTCAGTAGTATCTATTTATTGAATTAAGTGTTATGATTATCAAGCAAGCAAAATAAAGCTAAAATATATTCTATGGAAACTCAAACTGCTTAAAAGGTGTCCAATGGAAATGTTAGGTTTATTTGGTGATATTTAAATAATGATCATGTTCTCACTCATACTCACATGATTCCGAAGAAATGTTGTTTTTCACATTTGCAAGGATAAATCACACATCATTGCATCATTTCTCGGCCCTGTTTGACATTGAAGGTGCTGGGATATCTGTTGTCGTGTTTATTAGAGAAAAAGCACTTTTTGATGAAGTATGCACTTGGTTCATAGACTGAAACAACCAATGTTAGTTGGGGTGCTTTGTTCACATATTCACTTGATACATTAAATAGACGTTCTTTATATTTAATGATGTCTCCATCTATTAATGAGGCACAAACTTCATTTCAAATGAATATAGCTCACAAGCAGACAGTGGCTACTGTAAGGCAGTCAAATATATTATGTAAAATTACAAAAAGGTTGGGGGCTTAAAACTAACTTTAAAAATTAAAAAGGAATGATTTTAAAATATCTGTATCATACTTTAATTATATAATTGATAACAGATAAATAATGAGATGAAACTTTTGAGCCATTGAGGATTCTTTTTAATATATAAGAATTAATTTTCCATCTTATGGAACAAACTCAAAGTTGGGATCCGGGTCTGGTGCAGTAGCTTCATTCACTAGAGACCCAAACCCCTTGTAAATTTCTGCTCTATCATCCTTATCAATGACTTCCAACTGCAAGGTTGCTTCCTGGTCCAAAATGGCAGTTGGAGCTTCAATCTTCACCTCTGCAGTATAAGGCATCAGGAAGCAGAAAGGGAGGGTGGATAAACTGCTAACCCCAGCTGTCTTTACTCTCTTGGAAAAAAACTTCCTTAAAATTCCACCTTAGGATTTTGCTTATATCACATTGCTCTGAAAGTAGTCACATGACCAAACCTAGACTTTTAGCTGATTACAGTGCCACTGTGAATGTTACTGAAGGAGAAGGAGAGAAAGAATATTGGTTGAGCAAATACACTGTATATTTTCTGTGTGCCCATTCAGACCCACTTTCCAGCCTTCCTCACCAAGTTCTGGGCCCCAGGGGACAGACCTTAATGAAGTGTACCCACCAGCCTTCACCCTCCAGCTTCCCTTTGAGTTTGGACAATGAGAACTCCCACAGGAGACTGAAGGTTGGGAGGAGGGAAATGATAGGGCTTTTATTCCTCCTGCTCTAGCTAAGGCCAGACCCCTTGTAGATGGAAACTAAATTATTTTTCAAATGAGACCTTTTAACTTGATTTGTGTTTTTCCCTCCATAAAGCTATTCTACTCCCCCCACACCATTTAAAGAAAATCAATTACTTGCTTTCCAATTCTTAAGCAAAACTTTTCAATCCATCGTGTGAATGCAAGTTTTATTTGCCAATTTACAGAAGGGCTGTTCCAATTGGTAATTATTTACAAATTGGCTACTTTCTTGCCCTTTGATGAAACATAATATGTATACTCTTTTTTTTTTTTTTTCTTTTTTTTGGCTCAGTCTCATAAGTCTACACTATAAGCCACCAGGAAGGTGCAGTTTCACGCAAGTGGGAGAGGTAATGCCATTAATGGTCCACAGATTGGCCTCAAGGATGTACTTTTCTTGGTTTAGAGTTTGTTCTAGTTAGTAAAAATAGCGTACCACCCAAAATGTTACCAAAGGTAGTAATTTGAGATTAGCAATATTCTAGAAATAACTTCATTTCAGGTTTTACTAATGTTAAGATTAGCCCCATGTGAAGCCATGTTGCCTAATTGCCTAGACTTTCAGCTGGTTATATTTAAACTGGGGTTACACTTATTAAAAATGCCACCCATTTTTTTTTAAAGAGCAATTTCCTGTCCATAGAGGAGTCAGTGTACTGTTTGGCATAAAAGACTGCATACCATTCTGTTAGACTGGTTGGCTTCATAAAACTAGTGTGGTCAGAGAAAATGAGATTGCCCTGGCACGGTTTCTACTTAAATATGCAGCAAGAGGGAAAAATATTTCGATGAGCAGAGGACATAATCTGCTTTTTGGCACTTATTGAGACAAGTGCCTTTCCTTTCCCAAAGTCTCAGGCACACCCTTGCTTCACCTGTTTTAGGTAAAGCACTGCTTCCTATAAAGCAGCTGCTCTCAAATGTGACCATACCTTTAGATCACTGAACAGCTTTTCAGATTCCTAGTCCCTGGATTGCACCCCGGCCCAAGCACATCAAAATCTTGGAGTGGGGCTGGACATTAGAATTTTTAAGGCACCCAAGGTGATTCCAACCTACAGTCATGGTTGAGCACCACTGCTGTAAAGAGACAAGGCTCAAAATGTGAGTAGGATATGGGTCTTAATTTATGCTTCCCACGCAGGCAGCCCTTCTGTACTTAGCTATGACAGAGTGTGGTTAAACAGGCCAAGAGCGAACTGAGCAAAGACCTCTCCCTCCCCTCCATCTTTCTTCACCCAGGGGAATATCTGCTAAAAGGAAAACGGAAAGCACGCTTAAGCAGACTTTGTTTCGTCTCATGCCAGGGAGAATTACTTGCTGCAAGAATATCAAACTGACCTAGCTCTATAATTTCAGGTGATGGGGTGAGGGGGGACCAGACTTATTAGTTCATATATGTTGATTGTAGTGAATGTTCTTAGTTTTATAGAAAAAATTCTATTAACTGTAGACTTGACTTTCTTTAAAGGATTTCTAATCAATTGTACTGATGATCTTGATGTCTATGCGGTTAGGTTATAAAGAAGATTTATTTTATAAACCACACTCTCTAATTGCATCTGTTAATAAAAGTTAATCCTCGCACAAATTGAGGGGTTGAAGCAAATTTACTGGACACAAATGAGGAAAGGTAACGAGGAGGGGAAAAACGTTAAAAATAAACTTTACTTTTTTTTTTATTAGTTTTCCATTTTATACATATTAGTATATATATGTCAATCCCAATCTCCCAATTCATCCCACCACCACCCACCCCGCTTTCCTCCCTTGGTGTCCATACTTTTGTTCTCTACATCTGTGTCTCTATTTCTGCCTTGCAAACCGGTTCATCTGTACAATTTTTCTAGATTCCACATATATGCGTTAATATATTTGTTTTTCTCTTTCTGACCTACTTCGCTCTGTATGACAGTCTCTGGGTCCTTCCACGTCTCTACAAATGACCCAATTTCATTCCTTTTTATGGCTGAGTAATATTCCATTGTGTTACTTTTATTCATAGAATTAAGCCATAGCAATTATTTCAATGTGACACCTAGACAGAATAGAAAGTGGTTTTGGACATCTACCTGAAATCTCAAACCCATTAAATTTCAAGTCTCCAATGCTTGTTGGGGCTTGGCATCCACTTGAACTAACTAAGAGAAGTGTTTTCAAGCTGCTCATGTCCCAACTGTCAAACTAAGAAGCACAGACTAAGAATGAGGGCCCTAGAATTACACATTATCCCAGTGCTCGAACTGCAAATCTTATTTACATGAGTCATAATCATATTATGTTCTAAGTTAAAGATACCAAATTGTACATTGGGAAATGTAAATCTATTTCCATTCCTTTAGGCTAGAAGATATATCCACAATCTACAATAAGATGGTTACATATACACAGAAGGATATCTAAGCAAAAGATATATGAATAGGCAAATAATTTCTACCAGTAGTGTTCAGCACTCTACCTGGAACCATCCTTGACAAATCCCAGGTCGTCTCTCCATGGCCATTTCCCCATCACCCGACCTCTTAGACAGGACTCTGTTCATGTCTTCTATAACTTGATTGATCAACACATTCACCTCTTGAACAGTTTAAGTCTACTGACCAAGAAATGCTTTCTAGTGACAAATCCAAATTATCCTGCTGATATGAGAGTTTACTCTTATTGTCTTTCGTCAGTGAACATGGAAAGATCATTCTGTGGTTTAAAGATTTTCTTATAGAATTTCAAATTGCACATGTATGATCTGGATAAAATATACACATATGGCCAAAGATTGGATGGGAAAAGTGTATGATTAGATTAGTTCTTTTTTGACCATGGTTTCTTTTATATTTTTGAGCATATTTAAGAGTTGATTTAATGTCTTTGTCTAGTAAGTTCAATGTCTGTTCTTCCTCAGGAAGGCTTTCAGTTAATTTCTTTTTCTTTTTCTTTCTGTGAATGAGCCATACCTTCTTGTTTCTTTGCATGCTTCATAATTCTTTGTTGAAAACTAGACACTTTGAATATTATGATGTGATGACTCTGGAAATCAGATTCTTTCCCCTCCTCAGGGTTTGTTGTTGCTGCTTGCTATGGGTTGGGGTTGTTCCTTTGTTTAGTGAATTTTATAAACTATTTTTATTGTGGCAAAATATACATATCATAAAATTTCCCATTTTAACCATTTTTAAATATACATAACAGTTCAGTGGCATTAAGTGAACTCATATTGTGTTGTGCTGTCATCATTATCATCATCTCTAGAACTTTTTTATTTTCCCAAACTGAAACACTGTACTCATTAAACAATAACTCCTCATTCTCCTTCCCACCAGCCCATGGAAACTGCCACTCTACTTCTTGCCTCTATGAACTTGACTACTCTAGCTGCCTCATATAAATGAAATCACACAAATTGTTTCTGGCTTATTTCACTTAGCATAATGATCCATACTGTAGCATGTCAAAATTTCCTTCCCTTTTATGGTTGAATAATATTCCATTGTATTTACACATCACATTTTATTTATCCATTCATCCATCTGAGGATACTGGGGTTACTTCCACCTTTTGATTGGAACAGATATTTGCTGCTATAAACATGAGTGTACAAATATCTGTTCCAATCCCTGCTTTCAACACTTTGAGATATATACCAGGAGTTGAATCGCTGGATCATATGGTAATTCTATGTTCACCTTTTCCAGAAATTGCTATACTATTTTCTACAGTGACTGCAACATTTTACATTCTCACCAGCAATGTGCAAGTGTTTCCATTTCTCCACATCCTTACTAACACTTGTTATTTTCTGTTTCTTTTGGATAGAGTACTCATTCTTATGGGTGTGAAGTGGTACCTCATTGTGATTTTGATTAGTGATGTTGCAGATCTTTTTATGTGCTTATTGGCCACTTGTATGTCTTCTTTGGAGAAATTTCTATTCAACTCCTTTGAGGCATTCTTTCAATGTTTACAGCTCTATCTTAGCTGTGACTTTCTGCTGGCATGGAGCCTAAAGATCAGTTGGAGGTGAAAGTTTTGGGGTCTCCTCGAATCTTTTCTCAGCATGCATCCTACTCTGGGCATCTGGATGGCTTTTTAGATTCCTTGTTATATTGGGGCATTTTCAAAACAATTATTCCTCAAGGTAACTCTCTCTGCAGATTTGCCTCTTAGGCTTTAGGCATGACTATTGTTTGCCTCAACTGTAATCTTTTGTCCCTGGTGGGAGCAGCTTGTTCACTCGCCTTTCAATGTTTTTGAAGAATGCCTTCTGTATAACTTATTTTCTGTCCTGAGATAACCTCAAATTAAGCAAAAAAAAAAAAAAAAAAAAAAAGGCAAACACCTTGTGTCATTCCTTCAGGGAACCCCCGGATATCAAAACAGACAAGCACAATTCCTTGATAACAAGATTCACTCTGTTCCTTCTAGAACCAGGAACCCATATTGAGAACATGGGCTGCCATCTACACCACCACCATGATGAGGAGAGATGTGTGACAAGGCTAAGGTAGAATGCCACAAAGCTCCCTTATAGTGTTTAAGTGGCCTTTTCCTCGAGTCACCTTTTGCTTGTTCCTTTATTTTATTTATTTATTTTTAATATTTTTTTATTTAGCTGTGTTGGGTCTTAGTTGCGGCATGTGAGATCTTTAGTTGCGGCATGTGGGATCTAGTTTCCCGACCAGGGATCGAACCCAGACCCCCTGAATGGGGAGCATGGAGTCTTAGCCACTGGACCATCAGGGAAGTCCTTGGCTTCGTTCCTTTAAACCTTTGGCTATTCTCCAGAGTTCTGATAGAGTTGATTATGACAGTTTTTTGCTAGTTTTATTGGTGTTTCTGTGGAGGGATGGACCTTTGCAGTTCCCAATCTGCTATTTTTGCTGACTTGACCACCAAACGTCACACTCATAACCCTGTATTTTTAATAAGGTTGAATGGGATTCAAAAGGCAGGTCAAGCAAAGCTATGAGCTTTGAAGTAAAAGAGGCAGTTCTGACACAATCTGGACACACATTCCCTCTCTCCTCTCCCTTCGCCCCACACTTATATCATATAATCCAGAAGAACCAACTCACAGACTAAAACTATCCACCACAACCTGGAACACGGCATCTCACTCAACGTAGGACCTTGATTTGAGCTATTTGAGGTAGCTTTTATGATTTAAGTACTTCTGAAGACATACTTTCTCCCTCCTGGTTGGTCTGAAGACTTCTCTGGAAAAGTCATACATTTGCATTTTCTATAAATCTCTGGCTTTCTTTCAATTCTTAAGTATTTCTTTCAAATGTGACAGATAAAAAGCAAGTGGAAGCATTTTGCTTTAATGATAAGGTTGGGTCCAGTGTGTATGTCAGGGTAGAATATGGCATGTGCTCTCATCACAAATGTTACAGGAGCTATTTGGTTGTCAGGGCTTCATCAAAAGCATCAGCAAATTGCTTAAGTTGGAGGGGAATAGACTATAATTTCCATATCTGCCTCAAATATCAGTTACTGACAACTTAAAAGATTCTTACCAATAAAGATAGATCCAATTTTCTCTATTCCATCAAAAAATAATAAATAAATATTATTTTCAGAAAGAATTTTCAAAATAATTTCTAGACCTGACTAAAATTACATGAAAGAGACAGTGAGTCATAGGAATGATTTTTAAATGAAGAAAAATTTAATAAGTGGCCATGAATGTCTGTTGATATGCTGGGCAGCCCATTGTTACATGATCAAAGATCTCTCTGGTAATAACCAAACATCTAGGTTAATGCTGGGATTGAAAAATTCTTTGAGTTAAAGATCTTGCTGCAATTTATGTCAGCGCGTTCTGCCTATGTTTTCCTCTAAGAGTTTTATAGTATCCGGCCTTATATTTAGGTCTTTAATCCATTTTGAGTTTATTTTTGTGTACAGTGTTAGGGAGTGTTCTAATTTCATTCTTTCACATGTAGCTCTCCTGTTTTCCTAGCACCACTTAATGAAGAGACTGTTTTTTAATGAAAATAAAAATAAACAAATGGGACCTAATAAACTTTTTTATTTATTGGGAATAAATAAAGCTTTTTTATAGCAAAGGAAACCATACACAAAATGATAAGACAACTCTCAGAATGGGAGAAAACATTTGCAAATGAAGCAACTGTCAAGGGATTAATCTCCAAAATATACAAACAGCTGGTGCAGATCAATATCAAAAAAACAAACAACCCAATCAAAAAATGGGCAGAAGATCTAAATAGACATTTCTCCAAAGAAGACATAGAGATGGCTAAAAACCACATGAAAATATGCTCAACATCACTAATTATTAGAGAAATGCCAATCAAAACTACAATGAGGTATTACCTCACACCAGTCAGAATGGGCATCATCAAAACACCTACAAACAATAAATGCTGGAGAGGGTGTGGAGAAAAGGGAAGCTTCTTTATGATCTAGCAATCCCACTCCTGGGCATATATCTGGAGAAAACCATAATTCGATAAGATACATGCATCCCCAGTGTTCATTGCAGTGCTATTTACAATAACCAGGACATGGAAGCAACCTAAATGCCCATCAACAGAGGAATGGATAAAGAAGATGTGGTACATATATAAAATGGAATATCACTCAGCCATAAAGAAAGAACAAAACAATGCCATTTGCAACAACATGGATAGACCTAGACCTTACTTCACTGAGTGAAGTAAGTCAGACAGAGAAAGATATATATCATATGATATTGCTTATATTTGGAGTCTATAAAAAGGGTACAAATGAACTTATCTACAAAACAGAAATAGAGCTACAGATGTAGAAAACAAACTTATGGTTATCAGTGGGTAAGGAGGGAGATAAATTGGAAGATTGGGATTGACTAATACACCCTACTACATATAAAATAGATAACTAATAAGGACCTACTGTATAGCAGAGGGCACTCTACTCTATACCCTGTAATGGCCTATATGGGAAAATAATCTAAAAAAGAGTGGATGTATGTATATGTATAACTGATTCACTTTGCTGTACAACTGAAACTAGCACAACATTGTAAATCAACTATACTCCAATCTTTTTTTTTTCAAAAAAGGAAAAGAAAAGTAAAATTCTTTGGGTTAATGTGTCTGATAACTTGGGTGTCTGTTAGCTTCCCTCAACCTCACCCTGTGATCACATCCATCTCTTCTCTCCCAGTTTAATCATTTTGCTTTTCTCAAGTCCCAAAGAATTCTACATATTCATTAATATCACGCAATAGGACTAGAGAAAGACACAAGCAAAAAGAATTGTGGTACATTCCACACAATGAAAATCTTTCTAATGGATGAAATGTCCTAGTGTATAGAAAATACTTTTCTAGCTACTTTGAAGAATATTAAAAATGTGGGAAAAAACTTTGCCAATGCAACTTGAGATGATCAATATGAGGCACTACCAAGAAGGAAAAAAAAAATGCAATCACAGGAGATTTTGCCACGAAACTGGTTAATTTTTTCTTTTCTTTCTTTCTTTCTTTCTTTCTTTCTTTCTTTCTTTCTTTCTTTCTTTCTTTCTTTCTTTCTTTCTTTCTTTCTTCTTTCTTTCTTTCTTTCTTTCTTTCTTTCTTTCTTTCTTTCTTTCTTTCTTTCTTTCTTTCTTTCTTTCTTTCTTTCTTTCTTTCTTTCTTCTTTTTCTTTCTTTGTTTTAGGCTTGGCACTTGAAGGGGGAAGTTTCAATTTTCTGGAGAGTTTCCTTAAATGGAACAGTACACATCCCAGTAATTTCACATGAATTAGATCCTGCCATATGCTGACTTTGAATTTGGCCTCCAAGCTAATGTAGAAAAACAACACATAATGTTGTCAAACAGGAACTCAGAAGCTGGGCAATCACTTTAGTTAATGTTAGCAGCCCTTTATTGAGGTGTCATTTATATACAGATAATGCACATGTTAAGCATACAGATCAGTATAATTTGGCAGTTGTTGGATCATGTAAGTAATCATAACCCAGACCAAGGTATATTTCATCTCTCCAGAAAATTCTTCTCGTGCTCTTTTCCAACCAACTGTCCTGCACTCCAGAGTCAATCATGCTATCACTATAGAGTATTTGCCTATCTCTGAACTTAATATAAATGAGATTGTGAAATATGTTCTCTTTTGTATCTCTTCTACTCTACTGAAAAGTATATTTTTCAGATTAAATCATTTTGTATCAGTAATTCATTCCTATTTATAGCTGGGTAGTATTCTGATATATGTATACTACAATTTGTTTATTCATTCTCCAGGTGATAGACATTTGGGTTTTTTCCTTTTGGGGGTTATTTTGAATAAAGGTGCTATGAACATTCTTTTACAGATCAGTATGTGGATATATGTTTTATCTCTTTTGGGTAAATACCTAGGAGTGGAATTGCTGGGTCAAGGGTAGGTAGGTATATACTGAACTTTATTAGATACTGCCAAAAAGTTTTCCAAAGTAGTTGAACCATTTTACATCCCACTGCCTGAAGGTTCAGTTATTCTACATTCTTGTTAACACTTAGTCTTGTTAGTATTTTTTTTTTTTAAACTTTAGCCATTTTAACGAGTATGTAGTTGTAGAATAGGTTTTCTGGGTTAGTAAATGATTTTATTAAAGCTCCTATTTTTCTCTAGTTTCATTTGCTTGATTTTTTGTTTTTTAAAACATTTCCACACTCCAAATGCTATCAACAATTGCAGACAAGAATAAAAGATTAGAAAAACAACAACAACAACAACACTTTACTGTGTATGTGTACAAATGTCAGAAACAGGCACATGGGAGAAAAGTATACTTATATATGTATAAGGATATGGTGTTTTTTTTGTTTTGTTTTGTTTTGTTTTTTCGGCTGCACTGATCCTAGTTCCCCAACCAGGGATTGAACCCATGTCCCCCTCAGTGAGAGTGCAGAGTCTTAACCACTGGACCAATAGGGTTGGTTGGTTCCCTTTTTTTTTTTTTTTTTTTTTTTAATAAAGAGACTTCAAGGGCTGAGAAGTTCGTGGATCTTAAAACAAGATTTCTGGGCATCAAATTCTTGCTTTATTTCAAGAAGTTATTCCATCTTGAACTTGGAGTTGTGTTGACATCATTTATTGACATTCGTTAACTGAAATTTTTGGCATTCCACTAAAACTTCAGCAGCAAATCTAAATAATGAGAAACTGTATCTAAATCCTTCCTTAAAACAACAAAAGACAAAAGGAACCCTGAAATTGCCTTTTTCACACTTGTAAAGAGTGTTTCTTTTGAATTTCATGATTACCGTGTGTGTCATGAGAAACTATAAAATGCATACAGTTTATAAAATCACCCTAGTCCTGATATCTGATTTATCTGTGGCCCAGACTTGGGCATTTGTAACAAAACTCAGCTTCTGAAGCTTCAGCCCCACTCCGTAGAAGGCAGTTATGGAGGCAAATTGGACTGTTTTCTGGGGTTATCACATCTATGAGGGTGCATCTCAGGAATAGCTGTCCTTTGGACACATGCTCCTTGCTTGCCAACCCAAGATTATCCTGAATTCTTAATAACTCCCCAAGGTGATTAACACATAATCACTATGAAATAAGCGTGAAAATGCTTTTCCAGCCATAAAACTTACAACCTGGAAGGGGATCTGGGAATGCAGGACCAGATGTTAAATGTCTGCTACCTGGGGGTGGTGATGTGGGTAGTGGCTCTGGGCCTGGAATTTAATACACCACACATATCTGGTCAAAAAGCAAATATTCACTATGGAATTGTGTGTGTGTACTTTGGGGGTGGGGGTGGAGAGGCTTGGTTTTACACTTCTTTCCTAATGAACTTTTTCAATCTAGAAAAAAAAAGCAGAGGCAGAAGTGTAAGCATAATCCCAGGAAAGTCCAATCCATGGTATTCTAGTAGGCATCCTGTTGTTTGTAAGGGGAGCTGAAATTGAAATGCTGACAAGATTTCCTAGAAGTTTATCAAGTATTGATTGTTCTCTCCATCCTTCCTTCTCATGTCTCTCTCCTCTAACCACATCCCTACAAATCTAGCATGTATCAGTGGGACACCAAGGGCCAAAGGATGCCTATTCAGAGAAGTAATAAAGACTGAGTTAGGGGAATAGAACTTCAAGGTCTTCTCTACCCGGTAATCAAAGGAAGAAATTTACTTTAAATCGGGTCAGGCAGGTGCCAAATTAACTACAAATAATATTAAAATGTGTGTGTTTTTTTGTAGTTTTGGTTATAGTCAACCTAAAGGTAAAATTCCTACCCTTCAGTTATACTAAACTAAAATTCCCTAATTTAGCAAGAGAGGAATTTATGAGTGATTTGTGGTGAAATGCAGTCGCTAATATTTTATGATATTACACTTAATTCAAGTTAGTCCTGTTAATCAGTTGAAAGACCCTTGGGAACAGAGGACAATTAGCCCCAAACCTTATTTAATGCAAAGTGTTAATGTCTGTTCTTTGTCTACCCCACTTGTCATTCTTTGTTATAGAATCTAAATTGGTGTATCTTTTAATCTGCTTCTAGTAAAAATGTCATCATTCAGA
Organism: Kogia breviceps; assembly: GCF_026419965.1. NCBI lineage: Eukaryota > Metazoa > Chordata > Mammalia > Artiodactyla > Physeteridae > Kogia > Kogia breviceps. The sequence continues at coordinate 40,474,084 of NC_081323.1, forward strand.
GAGAGAGAGTGAGAAAGAGAGAGAAAAAGAGAGAGAGAATATGAGTGAGCTGTTAGCTGGGTTTCTCCCACTTAACTGTGTGGAGTTGTTCTCTTAATTCATTATATGTGGTGAATTTCATGTAAGGTGCACAAGAAACCATAGAAAAAACTTAAAAGCAAAGCACCGGTTTAAAGTTTGACTCTAAGAATATACTGAAGGCACTGTGATGGCCCAGGGAATGAAGGGAGGTTTGGGGTATGTATGAGCTAGGGCTTATTTTAGTAATCAGAATCAAGTGTTATGTATAACTGAATCACTTTGCTATATGCAGAAATTAACACAAATTGTAAATCAATTATACTTTAGTAAAACAAATTAAAAAAAAAATCAAATGTCCCTTTGCCATCTGGACTTTCCAATGGGTCGTGAACTGATCCTAAACTGCTTTTAATTACTAATTGGCTAAAAAAAATGAGAATACATAAAAGGCAACCTGGGCCTAGACATTCTTCTTCAATTTCACTTTATTTCAAATATAAGATAAGAGTAGCTAAAGGAAGGGTCTCATTTTTATGTGCTTTATTTACCTCCTCATACCCCTTTTAATTTCTTTTGATCTTCAAGAATTATATCTTCCTTTTCCTCTCTGCATCACTGAAAACCATTGCTGAGAAGTGGTAAAGTACTTAATTTTCTTGGAATTTAGTATTTTGCCAGTGGTTAAGTCTTCTTGATCAACATTCAAAGCACAGCAAAACACTTTAACTTATTCTACGAATATTTATGAGAACCCACCTGTGCCAGACATTGAATTAGATGTTGAACATATAAAGTTAAGCAATGCCAGATATAACCAATGTTCTCATGGAATTTACAGTCTATTGGTGGAGATTGTGGACACAAATAAATATAAATTTACAAATGGAAATAAAGGCTCTGAAGTACAAAGAGTCAGTCCTATTGAGTATGTACATATAAAGATGGATCGATAGATAGATGATAAATATATAGATACATAGATAGATTGACAGATAAAGATTGATCCTGGAGGTGGGGGTGTGGGGTAGTTAGGAAGACTTTTTAAGGAAGTGGCAGTTGAGATACAAAGACAAAGGAAAAGAATTAGCCGAGAGAAGAGATGGGAGAGAAGAAGCAGTTTTGATGGAGGGGATCTCTTCCTCCCAGAGAAGAGGATAATAGTAACAAATGGTCTGGAGAAGTGGGGCTAGAACACAGAGAGCCTTGAAGGTAATGATAAGGATTTTGGTCTTGGTACTCAAAGCAATGCAAGCTATTGAAGGGGTTTCAACCTGGGGCTCACTTGATGTACTTGTTAATCTGAAAATATCACTTTCACTATAGTGCGGAAAAAATGCCGGAGAGGAGCACAAATGAATGGTGGGGAGACCAGTTAGGAAGCCACTGTGAAACATCAACTGACTGAGAGGGGCATTTGGAAAAGAGAAAAATGAATACATCTAGGACTTACTAGGATGGATTCCAGAAGTAACACTTCAGAACACTGAATGGTTTGGAAATGGGTTGGAAGGACAAAGTATAAAGGATGACTTTTAAATTCCCAGCCTGCAAAACTGGATGGAAGCAGGTGACACCACTTAAACCAAGGAAGCAGTGCTTTTATAATGCATTTGACATGTGTCCTCATGCAGGAATAATTTCCTTAGAATCAACCTTAGGTTTTATAAGGAATAACTGTCTGGTCCAAATCTGTGATGGACAATTAGATCCTTTTTTTATAATATCCATATTCAAAGGTACTGTAATTGTTTATTAAAAAAAAAAAAAAAAGATCCTGGAGTCAGCCGTAGGGCTTCAGTGAACAGAAAAGCAAGAGTAGACAGAATGAGCATAGGAAACAAATTGTTTGATGCTTAGTAGCCTGAAGAAACAATGAGCTGGCTTTATTACAAGTTTGGGGAAATGAGAAAGTTCTGTGAAGTGACAGCCTGCCGCTTCAGATGCTTCAGAGAAGAACTGAAGTTATTATTTCAGAAATGTATGCATTTGTTTTACCAGTGGGCCATTTCACCAGTAACTGTTAATTAATGCTAACCCTTGATTTCCAACCAGGAGCTGCAATTATACACCTTCACATACATATCGCAAAATAGGCTACCTGGAAACAGTGGAGTAGAGATAAGGCAAAGCCATTGCCAGCAGATAATATTCAGAAAAGCACAGCTGAATTCAAAAGAAGAACTCATTTGCTGTGGCATAAAAAATCTCTTATTTGCAAAATAGAAATGTGATTTTTGTTAGGAAGCTTTATGATACTAGTCATTTCCTACAAGCACACAACTTGAATAAGAAGCCAGAACACAACAATGGTAACGATGTTTATTAGAATATCATCAACTTCTAATTTCAGCCACAGATCTGAGATTCATCATCCGTGTTCTGAATATACTTATTTTTGTAGCACGGTCCGTTTAGGGGGTGACTGAGCTTTGATGCACAGGTTGCGTTACATTACCCTCCCCCCAGGTCTTTAGTGTATGGTATGGATGTGCGTGTAGAATCAGAGTGGCATTTTTGGCAATATAAGAATATTCTGAATCACAGTGTACTCTCAAAACACAGTTTAGGAACTAATTTGTATGTATCATATGTTAGCAAAATACTACTGAGAAATTCACTGGAATGATTCTTTTATATACATTAGAAATTATCACTGGACCAGGAAATCATCTCTATGTTCTAGAGTTTGTAAGACTATGCAGATGTATTGAATAGATTTTACAGTGTTCTGTACTGTGTCAGGGAAGGGAAAAATGCATTTTCTCAATAAAGCCACTATGTGGATTCCACATCCAGCTGTCTGCTAGATTTTTTGCAGTGGTGATATACAAAGAACACAATATTTAGATTTCTTTTTGAATGATGATTTTGCTACCTTAGGCAGGTTACCGTACCTCTTGAGCTTAAATCCCTCTATCTGTAAAATGGTATGACCTTACTCTTCTCGCAAAGCCATCTGGAAGATTAAATAGGATAATACAGGTATATGTGTACAGTATAAAAGAAATACCCAATAATCTTAGCTGTCCCACTTGCACCACTAACTCAGCATGTCTTAAAAATAAATATACTATCTTTCACCCAATGCACTCTTCCAAGGATTTTCTGGCTGGAAATCTGAGTGTCATCTATGATACTCCTTATTGACCTCCCACACCAAGAAGTTTTAAAATCCAGCCAAATATTTAATACCAATGTTACTTGTATTTGTACTTATGAGACAGGAAGGAAGAGGGCAGGGCACAACCATTAAAAGAATGACACAACCATTAAGAAAAACAGGATGTCACCAAAAGCGGTTAGAACCTACTAGGCCCAAGATAGCAGAAGATTTGACTTTCAGTAGACCTTCGCCTCACTACACACTCATTGTAATACATTAGCATCTAAATGACACACCAACTGGTATCATGATAGTTCCGAGGCCTACCACGAGGCCAAAAAAGTGGACGGTGGCCCAACTCGTAGAAATCCCCACCCCTTCTCCAAGATAGTTAGTACATTCCTCCTACTCATTAGCCTATGAAATTACCCAGCCCATAAAAACTAACTACCGGACACCTCGGGCCTGCTCTCCCCTTCTGAGATGGTCCCCAATCTATCTATGGAGTGTGTATCTCCCTGAATAAACCTGCTTTCACTTTACTGTGGCTCGCTCTTGAATTCTTTCCTGCACGAAGCCAAGAACCCTCACTTGGCGGCCCGTCCCATGGTCTCACCTGAGGCCTGGGACATGACCCTCCTCTCGCATCCCATTTTCCTGCAACTCTTACCTATCTCTAACTATACCAGTTCAAAACCTCATTTTCTCTCCCCTTGATCTTTGCATTTGTTTTCTAATTGGCCTCCCTAGTAGTGGGCTCTCCCAACATGAGTGTACACAGAGCAAAGTTGCCAAATTCATTTTCCGTTGGCATACTTCAAGTCATACTACTGCTCAGAAACCTCCAGTTGTTTCTCATTTCCAGCCAAGACAGCCTGGCACATAAAGCCTTCCATGGTCCTGTCCTCAGTTCCCCTTCTTCAGCCTAACCTCCCACACTAATGCCCTGAACATAAACTCTTCCCCAGCCAAACCAGCCATCATATCGTTCCAAAAATGCCTTGTATTTCCCCAATTCTATGACTTGGCTCAATCTATTCATCCACCTGGGATGGCTTTCTTGTTCTCAGGGGATTCCTACTCACTCCTCAAGGCTCACTTCAGATACCACCTCTCTCATGAAGGCTTCCAAGAGACAAGTGTTTACCCCCTTATCCAACTCCAGTGCACTAAAGTTTTTCTGATAATATTTTCTACATATGGTTTTCCACTCAAGTTACTTTTAGACATATATGATTCATCCTTCCAGATGACAATGAATCTGTGTTTTATTTATCCTTCTCCTTGACTGTGTTTTCTTCATCTTTGTATATACTTCCAGGCCTTGCTCATGCCAGATGTTCAAAAAATGTCATTGGATACATGAATGTAAATGTCTATATCAAATCTATTTTGTGACTTTCAAATTTGTTCCACGTGCCCTTTCTTTACAAAACACACTTTTGCTTTTCACCATTTTGTCTTTTATGGAGAAGAATCTACTTAAAATATGTATTCGAAGTGCAGAGGCTGCACCTATTTTGGGAACGCTTCAGCACAGAATTTTGCATGAACATCAGTAAAAGCTGACCAGGCCCTGAAATGTTGTCAGTGTCACTAGTGCCTTATATTTGGAGTCATTTCCAGCTTCTTGGTCTCATTGATATGAATGTAAACAGAGAAGGAAATTTTAACAATCACTTAACATGTATATGGTTACTTCGAACTTTCAAAGCACTTTGAAAGCTCTTATGCTGCACTTCACCCTTAAAGAGCAAAGTAGGAACAGGTGCTCTGATCACTGCTTGAGAGAGAAGAAAACTGCCTTTCCAAGGAGAAGAAGTGACTTAGCCAAGGTCGCAAATCTGGGAAGTAATAGAAGTGGAAGCAGAAACAGAATCTGTCTTCTAGATGCTGACCAGGTGTTTGTTCATTTCAGTAACTCGTTGGATTCTCTATTCTTTTATTCTGCCAACTCCCAAGCTTTTTGGGTTCCTGGAATGATTGTTGGAAGTGCACAATCTTATACATGCCACACATCCCATTTCTCCCCAGGTTTGGAGAGAAGTGTGGCTTCAACTGTGACACTTTGCAAAAGTTTTTATCTCACTGCTACTTTATTTTGTTATGTTATGTTATCTTATGTTATGTCATGTCATGTCATGTCCTGGTTAGGATGTGCCTAACATTTTTTTCTTTTTAACTTTTTGGGATAATTTCCCTATAATAGAATGCATTCATTCTAACTGCACCATTAGATGGGTTTTGACAATCCATATGTATTCCCAACAACTGCAGTGCAGGTCAATGAACTTTGAGTCTCAGTTTCCTGATCTGTACAAAGGACACTGAACATCACCTCAAAGGGCCTTTTTGGCTTGAAGCATATTATTCTATGAAGTATGTGAGAACAATAACTCCCTAGAATTTGAAAAATAATTTTCCAACCAAATCAGAAAGAAAGGCAATTTTGCAAATGTCATTGAAGCTCTTCTATTTTTTTAAGTGTTGTTCTTTCCCCTTCTCTCCACCATTTCTGGTCAAGAGCTTCCAGCACGTGACTTCAGAACAGGTGTCTGCTGAAGATTATAAAAAGAAACAGGGCCCAAACCATATTCACAGCTACAAGGATTCTTAGGCAAATCCACATAATACCCAGTGAGACATTTGACAAGAGTGAGACATTAATGTGGAGAATGTGGGGAGAACACATTTATGGCTTAAAATGATCAAAAGTGGCTGCCAGTTTCACCAGGTCATTCCCAATATTCCCCTGACCCTTGCTTTTGTGTTTCACTTCCTAGGGTTTAAGAAATATGCCCTTTCTGTTTAGGCAAAGATTAGGTGAGTGCTTGAGGCACCAGTGGGTTCCACATGGCCAAGTTCATGTCTATGAAAGTACAGGTCATGAAAACACAGAAGCCTGGGGCCCATTCACTTCTGGACTGTTGACCTGGCCATTCATACCTGCATTCATCATGGCAGAAAGAAGAGGAAGGGTGACCACCTGAGGCCACTATATGAGTTAAGTAAATGAGTGCTTGCATTGACAGAGCATCTTGGGTGCAGTGCTCCTGCTACAGAATGTGCTTGCAGCCTATTCACAATTCCACCTCCGATTGGGAGGAAAATTACTCACAGCTAGGTAATGAAGACGCACCTCTGTTCTGCAGCTAGCCGAAGCCACCTCATTCCTCTTTATCTGATCTAAATTGTACTGCTATTTCAAAATCTTATGCAAATATAAAGGGAGGGAAGTTTGAAGGGAAAATTACATCTCAGAACTCTCTGTGGCTTCTGGATTTGAGACATTGCTTGAAGGTCAGTGTTGATTCAGTACTGGATTATTAAACCATTACATGAGGCATGGAACAAATTATGTCTTTGACTCAGGAATTCTCAAAAAAATGAATATAAATTATTCAAAAGAAAAGTAAATTATGGACCTGGTCCTGAACTCTCATCAGTCAGTCTACATGTCCCCATTTCATCATCTTTCTTTCTTTACTTGGGTTTGTTGGTTAATTATTCAATCGTCACAGTCATTTACAGCAACTTTGTTTGTTTGTTTGTTTATAAAATGAGGAGAATCAACAGTGCCAGACATAGAGCACGTCTGTGTGTCCAGAAGGAGAATGGAGCTTAGCAAGCCCTGTCATTGACATCTCTCCTTTGCAAGTTAACTCAAGTCTCCCCTCCTACCATGTTATTCTTCTGCGAAGGCTCTCTTCTGCCTGCAGAAGAAAGTCTAAACATCTTGGAAGGACTTTCAAAACCTCCCTCAGAGTTTGAAGGGGGTTAGTGGTTCCTGAGCAGTCACATCACTACTAAATGGTGGAGCCCACATTTTAGAACCAACCCTCATGGGGTTGGTTCCAAAGCCTTAACTCCTAATTTCTACTCATACAGCTTCTCATACCACCTATTCTTAAGCCAGAAGTGCTTAACTGAGGTAACAACCTCATTACTTAAAATAAAGAGACAGAACAAAAACAATGATGGTGTCTTTTCCTTTTCTACTTGAACGCAGGATCTGTATGATTTTTCTTTCCATGAGTTTGTGCGTACGACACACGTGCACTGTCCAAAGTCAGGCAGTCATAATAATAATAACATGCCTCATTGCATAAGCAGTAGGAGAATTATTTTAACAAATAAATATAGGGAATCGGGGCTCTAAATCATTGGCTTAGAACAGCCCTGGAAAAAGGTGGTATTTTCATGAGTCAAAAACAGGTCCTAACTTCAACAGATCAGTTGTAGGTGTAACAATGCTGTCTTTATTCGTTGTCTGTCAACAATGTGGAGAAGGTGGGAATAATTCTAATCATTAATTATATCTGGCACAACCTCCATCCTACCTTTCATCAATGGGGGTCTATGACGAGGTGTGCTCCAGTGGTTTGGAAACATTTTAAAGGAAAACTAAGACTTGTGGTGTCATCAGACTTGTGGGGTAATTTGAGAGACGAGAGGGAGGGAGTTGTCTGGAGGCTCCAAATGAATCGGAAAGAAGGTTTGTGTGAAAGGAGCCATTTAGCCCAAAAGGTACAAGGGACAGGCTTTCTGAGATACAATGTGCTTCTGATTGCTGGTTGACAAGTTATTTTCTTTTCTGTCTTCTAAATTATGCAAGACTTTTTCCATGTTTTGATTTACAACTGGGTTAGGTTTCAACAACCTGTGGGCTTCTGCAAACTGTGAAGTGTGTTCCCAGTGAGAGAACATGTTTTGACAGAAGCTTCACCATGTCAAGAAAGCTAGAGAAATGCGAAATACCACCCTGCTCTCTAGATGAAACGGTTATTGACAAAGCAAGAGAATATCAAGTAATCGCTCATTCATCAGGCACCAAAGCTAAATAAGGACTTTGGTGTAAATTAATTTTCCAGACGAGTGAAAAAAAACTTTAAACCTTTTTTTTTTTCCTTTGAGTAGAGTATAAAGAGCATCATTTAACATTTTTTCAATAAATTGATATGATTCTTATAAGCATCCATGAGTATGCTGTCCTAGGTGGCAAATATACTGAATCACTGCTTTCAATATCAATTATTAATTGATTAATTCTTTTGTCAAGTCACTGGCGTAATGCTGGAGGTTCACTGGGGAGTAAGACTGACATAACCCCAACCCTACGAGGGCTGCTAAGATATAGAAGACCATTTGGTCAAATCTCGGTCTGTTAAGCTTGTTATCTTCTTATCTCTGTGTATTTCCACTGGTGTTTGTGTTTTTAAAATGTCACTCATTTAAAAAACAGAAAAATAAAAAAGGACAAGCAGAAAGAAAGAGAGAAAGAGGGAAAGGAAGAGAAAAGGGAAGGAAAGAAAGAAAGAAAGAAGGAATGACCATTGTGAGTGCCTATTCTGTGTCAAGTATAATCTCAGGCATTGGGGATACGACAGCAAACAAGGCAGGTGAGTCCTTCCCTGTTCTCCAAGGGAGAGACTGTAACTTATCTTTAATTCTTTAATGCATCAGCATTGCACCTAGGATAGTTAATAAATATGTATTCATTGGGTGCCTGATTTGGTCGTTGAATAAATGAACATGAACAGGTATGTTACCGGTTGGGAAAACATATTATACAAGTTCGTTTGAAAATGCATCCAAAATCAGAGATACATGATTTTAAATTATTTTCCCAGGAGTATTTCTTTAGAGCCTTCATGACATCAGGCCTAGCACTCTCATAAGTGATTCCTTTTGCCATATAAATGACTGAAGAAATTGTTCTCTATTCATTTTAAATGGCATTTCTGCTCCAGCTGTGAGAATTAAGAGTATGGTGAAAATATGTGATGACTTTTTTTTAGGGCAAGGTGGTTAAGAAGTTAGCCATAAAATAAAATGGGGAATGGAAAGTGTAAGGTATTTTAAATTTATTCTCTTATAGTCACAGATTTGAGGCATTGTACTTTGATATCAAGAAATAGGATTGCTGGAGATCTTTGACAAAAAATGTCAGATGTAGCATGAAATGTGGGATAAAGAAAGGAAAATAATGCTAAATGCTGATTAATTTGTGGCATGCTTCTAATAAGTGGACTGAGTCTGTCCTGTATTGATACTTGCAAATTGTCTCTTTATTTCATCAAATGTGTACATATTATAATTATCTTGACTATTTGCTCATTAATTGTAAGTAAGACTAACTGAATCCATGGAATACCAATCTCCAAGGTAAACAACAGCCCTGATCACTTACTCATACATTTAGAAACATAATAAGAATTCCCAGTGATCCAGCAAAGAGGGACACTAGCCAAGAATCCTGATTAATTCAGTGCTGATGCAGCTGGCCTTTAGTGAGCTCTACTTCATCCACTAGTTACTCTACTAGGTACTCCACAATCATGGAAAGGTAGTCTTTTTAGCTTGAGACACCTTTCTTCAGTAGAAAGTAGTCTGTATCTTCTCTTTTAAAGAAGTTTCTAATCCAAATATTAGTTTACTATCCATATATATCTATATATATCTATGTGCTATTACAAGTAAATATTTAGAAATTTCAGCTAGATGTAATTGCTCTATTGTGATTAATTCCCATAATAGAAAATTATACTGGAGGATTTCACGAAGGTCCTTTTTTTAGAGCATTCTACTTGGAAAAATGGTGCTTAAGAGTTTTTTAGTTTCTATAGCTGATGGTCAAATATTCTTCATGATGTAAGTATGGATGTCTTGATACTGTTTTTTTTGAGAATACAATTCATTTCCACATGTAATTCATTATTCCTTCTGAATGCCCAGGAGAATCTGCAACACCCATCAGTCAAAATTCCTCACACTGTTGCATTACTAAACACTTGAGGAAAAGGGCAAACTGTGAATTCCAGTGTAAGATTCACCCATTTTCCTTTATAATAGCTCCATTAACTTTCAAAGATGTTCTCATATGTAACAAGAGTATAACACAGGCTTAAGGACAGAATCTTCAGGACTGGCATGAGTAGAAGAGTAAATGGTACCCAGCTGTGAAGTCATTTCCTAGTAATGGGGGCCTTACTTTGAGAAACAAGAAATGGGCATGCTTAGGATTGCTAAGACAAGTGATATTTCAAGTGAACACAGAACATCCAAATTTATTGAGTAATAATGGAAGTCTGACATCTGTTGAGGTTATTCCCAATAATCCTGAATTATTTTCTTAAGAAATGTTCCTGGACTTAATGAAGAAAAGTTTTGAACTTCATGGACATGAGGATATCACCATATGGTAGGAATTTTCATCACATCCCTATTTGTAGGGGAGGTCTTTGCTCTATATTGCAGACCCCTCCCTATATTGGGCCAATTCCAGAAACCACATGTCCCTGACTGGTCCTCAAAGATGGCTGCCATCAAGCTGTTCCTTCTCTATATGCACGTGACAATCCGCCAGGGAGGGAAGGTGTGTATTCTTCCACCCTTTTCAATCTGGGCTAACTTATGATTGTGTTGAACCATAGAATATGGAAAAGTGATGCTCTCCTAGTTCTGGGTCTAGTGGTTAAGAGGACTGGCACTTTCTTCTTCCTGCCTCTTGGACTACTGATTGCTATGTAGGGAGACCAGGCTACTGTACTGTCCAGAGAGGCCATAGGCAGGAGCACTGAGACACCAGACGTGTGAGTGATGACCATCTGGGACATCTAGTCCAGATGAGCCTTCAGATGATTCTAGTTCCAACCACCCTCTTATTGCAACCACTTACCCAAATGAGAACCACCCTGCAAATCCCAGACAACCTGTTAGGCTGTGGGGTGCCTTGTTATATAGTAATAGGCAACTGGAACACATGCCCTCTTAGGCCAAGAGTTGAACACTAGTACGAGTGACAGAGACCAGGGTGAATTATAAGCCAGAAGGGGCAGCATGAGAAGATCAAGATTTAAACCATAAAAAACTCATAAGGAGCTTAAAATGGTGGTTTTCCTCCACATATTTTTCTTCTCATATGTCTATAATTTTTCTTTCTATTAAAAATAATTTCTTTTGTTATAAACTAATACAATAGCTTTGCAAAACATTCGGAAACTAGAGAAGAAAAACACATTCCCCTGACCCCACCAGCCTTACATTATTGCAGTTAGCTATTTTAGGAATGTCCCATCAGGTTTTCGGGTTTTTTTTTCCTTGATCATGTGCATTACATTATATTAAAATTATAACCAAAAGGGGATCTAGTTTAGTGGTACCTGAAGCTTGTAAAACATAATGGGGGGGAAAAAGGAAAAATCTTAGTTCAAGAGGAAATTTAAATAATCTAACGTGAAAAATTTCTTTTCAAAAATCTATAACCGGGCTTTCCTGGTGGCGCAGTGGTTGAGAATCCGCCTGCCGATGCAGGGGACACGGGGTCGTGCCCTGGTCCGGGAAGATCCCACATGCCGCGGAGCGGCTGGGCCCGTGAGCCGTGGCCACTGAGCCTGCACGTCCGGAGCCTGTGCTCCGCAACGGGAGAGGCCACAACAGTGAGAGGCCCGCGTACCGCAAAAAAAAAAAAAAAAAAAAAATCTATAACCATATGAAACACATCGTACAAGTCTCTAAGAGCTTTTGAAGGGGCTTATGTAAATGAGAGGCTCTTCATCTTAGGTCTCATTAGCTTCATGGTAAATTGCTGTTGACTGTAATGAATATATACATTTATATCTTGTTGTCTCTCATATTATATCAAAATGATTTTCCATGTCAAAGCCTATCCTTTATGATATGACCTTTAAAGATTGCATATTTTTCTTTTGAGTCAGTGTCCTCTAATTTCCCTGAGGTAAAGTTTTTGAACCTTAGAAGAACTATTTACATTTGGGGGCCAGTAATTCTTTGTTGAGGGGGACAGTCCTGTACATTACCAAATGTCTCCTAGGGGACAAAACTGCCCCTCCCCTTGAGAGCCACTGCCCTTATAAACCTCCTACTCTGGTTACCTATATTATTTCCTTTCTAACCATTATAACTGAAGCCTTTTCATGAATATTATTTTATTCAATTTTTAATGTTTTTCTTTAAGTTAAACTCCTAGAAATGGAATTATTATGTTAAAGAGAATGACATTGACATGGCTTTTGATGTATACTGCCAAGTTTCCTTCCCCCAAAGGTTTACAGTTATCTGAATTATAGGGCAGCAACATATTTTAGTATAGATGTAGGTATATTTAATATAGTATAATGAATTATAACAAAATAGTATATTTAAGCTATACAATATACTTAGGCTGTTATATTAAAATCATTTATTTTGCTAATTGTAATTACTGTCTGAGAATCTACCCTCCTATACAATGGTCAGCAAAGAAATTCTGAAGTGCATCTATCTTTTTTTTTTTTTTTTTTTTTACTTTAAAAGTTGAAAAATTATGTTTTCGAAAAGAATTGTTCTATTTCCGTCAACCAGGAGAAGGGACTTGAAAATATCATTCTAGTTTGCTGTTTTTCTCATAGTCTGCCCAGTTTAGCCCTTCATAAGGGAAGTCTGTATTTGAATTCAGAAAGCAAAGAGTGAAACTCTTTCAATGTAAAGGACTTGCTGGTTTGGGAAAATTGTAGGCTTCTTACTCTGGTTGTTCCTTGAACAGGGAAGACAGAGTAGGCTCCCCAGACTGTGTCTATACTGTCATGATGGATAATTAACTGCAGCCCTCTTGTTCCCTTGCCTCACTACCAAAGCCCCATTATACCCTCCGTGCCTGCCACCCCCAAAGATAAACAAAGATTTCAGTTGTTTTGTGTCAGGAAGAGAATCTAAAACATGGCTTTTTCGCTCTCTCTGATGCCAGCTGTGAACATCCCCCGTCTTTGAGAGAAAGCTATCAAGCATGACCCTCTTTCCCAGATGGTTGGAAACATGGCCTCCTGTTGTTTTACACCATTTGCATGATGTTCAAGGAGTGGGGCAAACCTCTCTCAGTGGGCTACCCCAACTGGCTTTGCTTTCAAGGAATCTACAAGCCCCTCCCACAGGCCTGCCTCATCCACTCCATTCCTGCTCAGGGTATGATGGCCAAAGCTCTCAACCACTAGGTGGGCGAGGTTTGTCCAGTGAAAACTAAATGGAGATGATGTGTGTCATTGATTTAAAATATTCCCATAGGTGACTATTAGGTAAGAGTTCAGGGAATCATTCTCTGTATTTAAAGTAAGACAGATTATCAGTCTAAATTTTAAATGGTCGCACCATTTACTTTTAAGTATGAAAAGATGGCAGTTCATTAAAATCCTGATAAATACTCATAAAAGCAACAGATAGAAGTCATGAATATTAGTTAATATTGTTGAAAAAAGGACATATTCACAGATATCCAAGAAAAGTATAGGTAACCCTTCTCTAAGAGGTCATAGAATTAATGTACATCCAAGTTTACTAAATAATTAGCCTCTGTTATGTAAACCATAAAAATTACAATTCTCAGATCATTATATCAGAAGAAAAAGAATGTTACTGAATTCTTGTAATCTGAATTTTGATTGAGGATCAGACAATGAATTGTGAAGGCTTTATTTAGACTATAGGTGAAATTAATGTATGTTTATTAATAAAACTGAATGGTTTTTAATATGTTTAAAAAAAGGAATTGACCTAGTACAGGTAGCCAAAGAGCATAAAACGTCTGCCACATAGGGAATATTCCATGACAGTTCACATTCACATACAGTATTTATCGAGGTGTTAAAAGGTGCATTTTCTCCTTTCATCTCCCCCACCCTCCTCCCTCCCTTCCTTCTTTTCTTCCCTCCCTGAATCCCTCTATTCTTCTCTTTCTTCTCTCCTTTTCACTGTCCCACTTTTTCCTCTTCTTCTGAAGACTTTTTACTAAGTTACATGAAAATAGAAGTGTAACAGAGATTGCCTTTTAATCTTAATACATTCTCATCCACATTCTCAAATTCCACAATGGCTTTATGGCTTTGTTCTATTTCTGTTCAATGCGAATCTTCAGAATCAGTTAATATAAATTTACCATATTTACCTCCCAGAAATGTCCCTGATAAAAGCTGACACACAAATGGTGTGCTTATGACAGGGAAATGACAAATCTCTCTAGCAACTCTTTGGCAAGTTTGGGGAGGTTGGTGTGAAATGCAGGCCTGTGAGCCACAGGTCTGGAAGGGATTACTTCTCTAACAGCTGCCTAGCAACCAAAATGTGTAAGTGACCTTGCTTTTTAATGGGCAAGATTATGCAGTGTCTGTGTGTTTAGCAACTGATAAAACAGCTTTCTTGCTGAAGAATCTGATATTACCAGTAGCTCAGAAGAATTCAGTAAGTTTCCAATTTAAATGCTCGTTTGGTTTTATTTAAATATAAATAAATGCAGGCAGCATAGAATTGGTTCATAAAACATTAGATTGGCAAATAAGGCACTTTCTAAACTAAGGAAGGAAAAAATAATAATGTCCCTAAGAATGGCCTCTCCATACCCCAACTTAATTAGTACTTGGGCTTTGGATATTAGGTTAAGCAAAGCCCAGTAGATCAGATTTCATCATTAAATTCACTATTAACATTGCTACATACATTATTTTTAACTTCTAGTTTTAAAAAATACAGTCAAGTGAAATTAAACTAAAAGTTATTTAAAAAATGACTTAAACTTTAAAAAATCCATAGGTCTTAAAACCTTGTATGAGTGGTAACAATTTTGTTTTTGATATAACATCATCACAACACTTTCAAGATATATTTTTTTATCCTGGAAGAATTTGTTGAACTAGTTTTTCTATCCCTCTTTCCCTTCTACCCACAGCCTCCTGGGGTGGTCAGGATGAATTCTTTTAATGAGTAAGAAGGGGAGACCTAGAGGTGGAAGAAGCATCGATGAAATTATGTAAGTTAGCATTAATTTGTATGAACTCCATGTATTCTAGAGAATAGATTATAAGTACAAACATGAAGAACTGGCTTAATTCACTAGGAGGGTGTGTTTTAGGTATAAGGAATACAGGTATATTAACTTTAACATCACATTCTAATTGCAACCATCATGTCTTGCCATTTTTGTTCAAAAAGTAAATGTCTTTAATCTAGTTGGTTTAGACTAGAGTCAAAACAGCATAAAACATGCATTAACCATATTCACCCTTTTCTCTGGAGACATGAGTACATGCTACAAGTATAATTTAGTGTGATGTTTATCTCCATAATATGATGCCTTTTACAGAGCAAAGCATTGCAGACTACGTTGTTACCCGATTTAAATAAATTGCTAACAATGTGCACTTCCCTCTGATGAAACTTGCATTTTCATCCATTCTAGGCTTACTCCTCTTTAGGCAAAAAAGACTATGATCCTATCCATCTTTCTAAAGTCTCTGCTTCAGTTGTCTGCCTTTGGCCCTTCAGTGTATCATTCCATCAAGGCCCAATTTTAATTTTCATTGCTGATTGTCATCTAATCAAAGGACTCATCCTTATATGAATAGACAGATCAGTGGAATAGGATAGAGATCCTCAAGTAAACCGAAAACATGATAAGTTGGTATATAATAAAGGTGACACAACAAATAGGTAGTGAAAATGATGAATTATTCCACTGTTGTATAAATATATTTTATAAATATATAATTTATACATAAAATACATTAAATAAATATATATTTATATACATTTATATATTCCATTATTGTATAAATATATATTATAAAAGCTATTGTTATAATTAGGATCTGGAAAAAACAGATCCCTACCTCACACTTTATATCAAAATAAACCCAGAACAGGGCTTCCCTGGTGGCGCAGTGGTTGAGAATCCGCCTGCCGATGCAGGGGATACGGGTTCGTGCCCCGGTCCGGGAAGATCCCACATGCCGCGGAGCGGCTGGGCCCGTGAGCCGTGGCCGCTGAGCCTGCGCGTCCGGAGCCTGTGCTCAGCAACGGGAGAGGCCACAACAGTGAGAGGCCCGCATACCACAAAAAAAAAAAAAAAAAAAAAAAAAAAAAACCCAGAACAAACCAAATATTTATATATAAAAACTGAAAGCATTAGTTATACTAATAATAGACAAATAAGACTCTTGTGATTGGTGGGTCTAACAGTAAAGATATACAATAGTTGAAAAGTATAATTTAGAATTTTGATTTAGTGGAGAATATACATTATGTTCAACCATATGTAGGCATTTTTGAAAGCTGATTACATAGCAATAAAGCTAATGTTATCAAATTTCAAAGTATTGGTATCATACTGAATGCATTCTCTGATCACATGCAATTTAATTTAAATAAATAATAAAAAATTACAAGAAATAGCCCATCTTTATTTTTATTAACACAAAAACACACTAAACAATTTATAGGTCAAAGCAGAAATAATAATGGAAATTAGACTATATGTACTGAGTTGAAATATAGCACACATACCATGCATCAAAGTTTGTAAGATTAAGATAAACTAATACTTTAAGAGAAATCAACTAGTCTTAGATATTTACATTAGAGAGTAAGACAGGTTTTAAATTAGGGAGTGCTGCATCCAACTTAGGGATTTAAAAAATATATAATTGACAAATACCTAAATCCAAAGTAAATAAGGATCAGTTTATGAGTCAATAAGAAAAAACCCAATAGAAAAAAAAAAAAAAAAGAATGGGCAGGATACTTGAAGAGACAATTCATGGAAGCAAAAACCTGAATAAGCATCTGAAAAAAATGATCAATTTTATTATTATCCACAATATGCACATTTTAACCACAGTGAGATATGATTTCTCACCCACTCCGTTGAAAAGCCTGACTTTAGGTACTAACAAGGTTGTGGGGCCACAACAATCCTCACCCACTCCTGATGGTAAACTAGACCATTTGTTTGGAAAAGTTAATGATAACATAGCTAGGTTGAAAATACCTAGCACACACAATGCAGAAATTGCACTCCAAGAGTTATAGAACTTTTTTTTTTTTTTTTTTTTTTTTGCGGTACGCGGGCCTCTCACTGTTGTGGCCTCTCCCATTGCGGAGCACAGGCTCCGGACACGCAGGCTCAGCGGCCATGGTTCACGGGCCCAGCCGCTCCGCGGCATGTGGGATCTTCCCGGAACGGGGCACGAACCCGTGTCCACTGCATCGTCAGGCGGACTCTCAACCACTGTGCCACCAGGGAGGCCCTATAGAACATTTGAAAACGTGGACAGTAGGAGACATTGACAAGAAGATTCATAGCAATGCTGAAATAGTAAAAATGTTAATCAGCACAAAAACGTCTATCACTAGAATGGATAAATGAATTGCAGCGTGTTCCTCTAACGGCACATCACACAAGTGAAAATGAAAGAACTACTGTTATTTGGATCAACATGAATGACCTCAAAACTGTTATATTCGGAGGAAAAAGCAAATTACAGAAGAATTTATACTGTATGGTTCTATTTATGTACCTATATTTAAAAATAATATGCTATTTAGGAATCTATACATATGTCTATGCTACTTAGAAATGTACACATATATGGAAGTGGCAAAAGCAGAAAGAGAAAAGGAGGATCATAAATAAAAATTCAGCATAGTGTTTATCTCTATTGGAAGTGGGAAGATTGTTAGGGATGGGTTTTTTAAGGGGCCTGCAGGGAGTGTGTAGGGTTCCAGGAACATGCTTTATTACCATAGTAACCTACAGAGAGCAAGGTGATATTAACTAAAATTGCCAAAGTACATACTCTTATAAGAATGAATACTTCAAAACATACTTAATAATCTACATCTAAGGTTATTCACCGCAGCAGTATTTGTAAGGGTAAAATATCAGAAACATTCTAATCCTATCATTAAGGGATTGGTTGATTCAGTTATGGTTCATCTATGCAATGAAATACAATAGAGCTACACAAAAGATTGCTCAAGTTCTTTATGACAATACATGAAGATCTCAAAGACACTGTTAAGTTTAAGAAAAGGTATAAAACATTGTGTATAATATGTCAACAATATATGTATAAACTAGGATGAAGAAAATATGTATATATGTATGTAAGTTTCTATGTTGAACTATTTGAAAATATTATTTCTGGGGAAGGGAACAGAATGACTGGAGAAAGATGTGAGGTTGACTCACACCCTTTTTATCATTCATCATTTATTTGTTCATTTTGAATTTTGTGACTGCAACACAATGCTTATATTAACTATTGATAAAATATACAAAATAACATTAAAACAATAGAAAATAAAACCACCCAGTTCTCATTCAGTAGGGCTCTGTCAAGAGACTGAACCAAAAATCTGGCAATGACTAGTTAAATGCCGTAGAAATAACACTTTCTTAAAAGATGGAACTTCTCCTTATCTATAAAAGCATATCACAACAAGCAATAGGGTTATTAAAAACACCTACAAATATTCCTTCGACATATGTGACAAGTTGTGGGGGTAAATGTTGCTGTTCATAGCCTCCTGCAGGAGGAGTTGTAGAACATATTTAAATAACACAACAGAAAATTAAAATTATCTTTTTCTCATAGATAAAGGAAACTGTTAATAATGTCATAAAGATCACAGGAGCATATTTGTGCATATTTTAATTTTTTGGAAAATGATAAATGGATACGTAATTAAATATAAGCATGAAATTACTACAGATTTTCATAAATTTCATGATGAGAACACAATTTAAACTTATCATCAACACTTCTTAACATAGAACAGAACAAACAGGTAAAAAAATTCAGTGAAAAGTAAAAACATCAAGTGTGTGACTTTGAGCTATGATAAATATCTGATACTGAAGGGACTGGACATGCAAATATCCACACATGGATCCACCTGTGCCTCCACAATGAGACATCATTAGGAGGATCCTGTGTAGAACTATATTTTCAGTGTCACAGCGTCTCCTCAAACTTTCTTATCTTATATGTTGTGTTATTTTAGAGTTATATAGGAAATACCCTTTCAATTTCTCTGGGAATTGTCACAGTTCTTTTAGTCTCTTTTTTCTCATATGGGAGACTGAGAATTGGATGTTATATGATCTAAACTTGGCCGTATGTGTCCTTGGGCAAGACACATAACCTCTCTGGGCTTTGGTGTCATTTTCTATAAATGCTAATGTCCCTCTATCCCTATCATTCTATAAGGCCAGAGAGACTGCCAGAAGGCTTCTGGAATTCCTGCAGTGCTCATTAATAACTCCTTGTTACACTGACATAAATTCGAACAGCATTTCCTTGAGTCTTCTCTTATAGGATGTTATCAGTTACAGTGGTTGAATAAATATGACTTTACCTTCTTTTACATTAAGAAGTATGGAAGTATATGAGTCCTGGCATTGGGTCACCAGCTCAACAATTTTAGGACTGGTATCTTTACAGTTCTACTGGGCAAACCCTCAAGGTCACAAGATGGCTGCTGCAGATCCTGCCAAACAAGATAAAGACTATGTCCATCACCAGGCAATTCCCCATCTTCCAACTATAGGCAACCACTGTTCTAGTATCTATTACTATAGACTAATTTGCCTTTTCTGGAACACATATAAATGGAATCACACAGCATGTAATCTTTTGTATCTGGATTCTTTAACTTTTTTTGAGATTCATTCATGTTATAGTAATTGCTAAGTAGTATTGCATTGTATGAATATACCACCATTTCTTTATCCATTCTCCTATGAAGGGGTGTTTGGATTGTTTCCAGCTTTGTGCTACTATGAATCAGGTTGCTGTGAACATTCATGCACAGGTCTTTGTGTGGACTCATATGTCTTCATTTGTATTGTGTAAAGATCCAGAAGTGGAATTGTTGGGTCATAGAGCCAATGTATATTTACCTTTATAAAACACTGCTAAGGAGTCCTCTAAAATGGCTGTACCACCATTTTGCAATTATTTTGGATGACTGCATAATTCTGGAATTGATGCATCACCAAATAAGTAATTTTTTTCTAGATTATTGGACATTTAATTTATATTGTTTTCAATACTACTTATTTTTTAAAAATAAGAAATTTTGCAATTAACATTTTCATGCAATTAATTTTTAGCTGTTGTGGGAATATTTCTGCTGTCAGAATATTTATTTGAGACAAAAGGGGCAGAGTTAGAGTATTATCATGACTTCTTACTTTCCCAAATGTCTGTAGTAATTTATATCCCCTCAATAAATTTGAGAAATGTACTGTTTTTAAGCCACTTCTTTCTATTTTAACAAGTTTTAACAAGGATACATCTTAAGTGTACAGCTCGATAAATTTTTAAACATGTAAAATTCAATAGCTATGGCCTAGATCAAGAAAGAATATTTTTAGCACCTTAGAAACTCCGTGCTTCTCCCAGACTCTACCACGCCTCACAGAGGGACCTGCTACTCTGATATTGATCCCATAAAATGACTGTGCTTGTGTTTAAACTTTACATAAGTTAAATCATACCGTTATACCTATTTATTCCCGTATGCAAGGTTTAAAAGACAAAGTAGAGCTTAATTTCTGATATTGATTGGAATGAGGTACAACACAGTATTTAATAAAAATAAAGGTCACCATTTGTTGAGCTCAGGAATGCACACCAGGTGCTATCTAAGGAATTTACATGCATAATCTCATTTGATCTTTTCAATAACCCAATAAGAAAGATACAATTATACCCATTTTCTGATAATAAATCTGAGGCTAAGATTGTAAACTAGAGTGCCCAACTCACAAGGCTAGTATGTGACTCAGTAAGAAAGAGTACCCAGGTATGTCTAACATCACGCAGCTGTGTCTGATATCATAGTCCATGCTTTAACGATCACTAGAGACCAGTCCTTTAGAACTGTAAATGCTTGAGCACCAGGTAAAAGATCTAAACAAGCATCAGAGGATGTCTGCACTGGCTCTGCTTTTCTCCACTCTTCAATAAAAGCTAAATGCAAACTGCTAGAGATGACGCATCAAAAGTCAACATGACAGATACAGTTGCCAGGCATGCTTTTCCGAATCAACTGTGTTCTTCAGTCATTATCAGCTTTACTAGAAAACTGACACAGTAGGTGTATATTAACACTGTAGAACACAGCTCCTCATATTACTGCTAATCCAGGCCATTTTTTCATTAAAATGCAATTATTACTCCCCAAGACATCAGTATACAAAATTATACAGAATGTAATGAATTGAGTATCCAATGCCAGAAAAACAGTATGAATTCAAAAGTATACTGTGAGTAAGGAAGACTCTTACACTGAACATTTTACCAAACTGGAGGATAATAAGGATGCTCACTGCCCAGGAATGGATGCTAGAAAGCTAAATAAAAGCTAGGGCTTATACTTGAAGGTAGCTGGAAGCTTGGGACACCATTAAAACCAAGTGATTTTCTAATCCCAACTGGGAAGAAGATATTAATTTTATAATATATTGGAAACTGCAAATAGGTTTTGCATTACAGTAACACGGTCCCAGTAAAAACATCAAAGAAAAATGTTAGAATACCTTTGATAAAAATGCATGTATCCAGTAAACATGCTGTCATCAAAGAAAATAATGCAGCCAGTACTTAAATAAAACTTTAGGTCTGTGTGACAACTTTGTTTATAGGAAGGAATATAGGAACCCAACTGGTTTTTTAATAATTCCTTTAACTGACTGACAGATGAATGGATATACACAATGGAATACTACTCAGCCATAACAAAGAATGAAATACTGCCATTTGTGGCAACATGGATGGGCCTAGAGATTATCATATTAAGTGAAGTAAGTCAAGCAAAGATAAATATTATATCATTTTTGTTTGTTTGTTTGCGGTACACGGGCCTCTCACTGTCGTGGCCTCTCCTGTTGTGGAACATAGGATCTGGATGCACAGGCTCAGCAGCCATGGCTCATGGGCCCAACCACTCCGCGGCATGTGGGATCTTCCCAGACCAGGGCACGAACCCGTGTCCCCTGCATTGGCAGGCGGACTCTCAACCACTGCACCCCAGGGAAGCCCCTATGATATCATTTATATGTGGAATCTAAAATATGATACAAATGAACTTAGAAACAGACTCACAGACATAGAAAACAAACTTATGTTAAAGTTTGGGGAAGGAGGGAAGGGATAAATTAGGAGTTTGGGATTAGCAGACACAAACTACTACATATAAAATAGATAAACAACAAAGTCCTACTGTATAGTACAGGGAACTATATTCAATATCTTGTAATAACCTATAATGGAAAAGAATCTGAAAAAGAAAAGAAAAAAAAATCTATATAGCTAATCACTTTTTTGTTCACCTGAAACTACCACAACATTGTAAATCAACTATACTTTAATAAAAAAAAATCTTTTAAAAAACTTTTGGAATATAAAAGAGGTAAAACTGTATGTGCATAAATCATAAGTGCACAAGTCAATGATATTTCACACAGTTAACACACCAGATAACCCTCACCCAGATCACGATATAGAACATTTACTGTGTCCCAGGAGCTACCCACATACCCCTACTCGTTACTACACCACTCCAAAAGTGACCACTGTTCTTTCACCTTAAGGATAATCATTCATAGTAATACAAGACTTCAACTGATACTTTAGGAAAAAAATAATGAAAATCGTAATCTAATGCCAATTTGCATTTGAGAAGTTGAACAAGTTTCATAACGACTTTACAGGATAGAGTTACTGAAAGAAAACTTGACATCCCGCTTCAGCCCCCAAGTAAAAAGAACATTTCATTTTCCCTCATTTTTTACTGATTTTTCTCAATTTCACTTCACTTAATTCAGGTGTTATTAATCGATCACATAACCTATTTTCCATTGAAGTTCTACTTCATCTATATACAACAGCAACACAACGGACTGTTGGTAAGACGTGAAAATTGAGTTTGTTTTTCCAGTATTTGTATAGAATGATTACCCTGAGATCTGCTTTTCACGATCTCCTAGGGCCCAAAGGCACAACATGGTCAGCTAGAGGTGGAGTGAACTGTGTCCCCTTGGTACAGTTTTTAGTGTGAAACTAACTAGCCTAATTGAGATTGATTACCTGAACTTGGCCTTATCAACATTATGATCAAAGTAACTAGAATATTACCACACAGACAAATATTTATGACATTTCAACCCCAAATAAATACAAACCTTGAAAATGCTTATGAATACATAATACTAATTATAATTAAAGAGCATCCATTTCTGCCAAGGTAAAGCTCCTTCTGTAGTTGGTCCGCAGTTAGCTCCTTTTCTCCTATGTATGTGTGGGTGAAGAAGATATTTGATAACGAATTTATCAAATTTATCTCCATCCACCAGCATTCAATCTGAGATTGAAAAATCACTTTTTTTCTTTTAAAAAATATTTTATTTACTTATTTATTTATTTATTTATTTATTCTTTTTTCTTTTCATTTACATAAATGTCATGGTCATTGGAAGGCTCTCAAAACAACTGAAGGGATGTATGTTGCTAATCATGATTTCCTTTTAATTTTTTTTCAGAAAGCAAGTGGTCAAACATTTAACCTCTGCTTACATCTCTCCAGATATTCTTAGCAAGCCCCAAAGGTGTCTATGATAGCACTTTGGAAGAGGATGCTGCAGTGTCCACAGCTGTGACAGTAAAACATCACAGTCACCACTTCCCTCTTACACCCCACCTCTACTGGGGAATAGTAAAATTATTTCTGGAGAAAATGGAGAGGGCATCAATTACTCAGTATTTTTAGATAACTTTGGAACATTGATTAATAAATCTTAGAAATCACTGTTCACTTATCATACCAAACAACCCAACTCTGGCTTAAAAACAGTGCCCAAAGTTTTATGATACCAATGTTTTATATAATGTAAATAGATTCTGCAGTGTGATACTTGATTTTACTTCTTAATTGCATCTTCTGCTCCATTTAACTCTACCTAACTGGACTTATAAATATTTAATCAGATCGTTGCTGCTGGCTTAAAAGAGGAAAAAGAAACCCTGGCTGATACTCTCTTGGCCAAACATGACCTTGAAAAGACAGACACACAATGTTACTCTCATCCTGATTTGCATTTAAGAAGGGAAACAAGTGTCATAACTGATTAGCAAACTTGAGTTATTAAAAAAATTGACCCAGGCTTGGGTAGCCTGGAAAATCGTGTTTAAAAAAAACCAAAGTGTTCTCATCCCTTCCAAAAAACCCAGAGAGATTAATTTTCCTCATGATTTATTGAATTTCTGAATTGCCAAAGTCTTAGAGTGGTATTTAAATATTTGTTTTTCTTAAATGTCTTCTCTAATATTAGTTTACAGAATATTACAGTTGTGACTGGAGTATCTGAATAAAACAATCTTTCCACTTTATGGATAAAGGCTTTTACTACATGGCACTGAAATGAATGGAGATTTTTTTTTTTGTCTTTTGTAATTTTGTTTGGTTGTCATTTTTCAAATTTTACACAAAACATTGAAATGTATGTTGGAAGTTTTGGGAATTTTAAAATGAATTAATTAAACAACAAACTAATTAATTATTGTTAAATCTTGAGCGGTAACACTGTCCTGCCTTATTCCATGTAATAGGTGCTCTGCATACTGGCCTCTGGGCACGAGAAGCCATAAGCGTAGTTTTCAGATCCCTCCGAGTCGATGCCTCTGTGTATCACTGGGCATCTCGCACGCACTCAGAGTCTCACATAAAATCTCAAAACACACAAGGATCTCCTCCCCCTCCCACTGCACATTGATCTAAGTGCCATCTCCACTCTCTAGACGCTGAGCAAATTCCATTTGTCTCCTTCCAGTGGATCTAAAACCTTGGGTTAATAATGCAAATGATGTTCACTGACACCATCACTGTAGCTAAACAAATCACTCTGTCTCACACCTTCCTGAGACTTTCATTTAAATTAAATCCTCATACTATTCCATTCTATTTGCTGATGATCATGTGCTTTTCCTTCCTTTTTTGTCTTTGAGGGTGGTATTCATATATAATATATATATATATATGATAATTTACAAAGCCTCCTCTTGAATCTAATTCTTGTTCCATGGACATGCTGATCTTTGTTCTGAAGCCTCACAAAATCACAAGCTTTCTGGGCCTTATCCATTCTCTTTCCCACCATATCCTGATTGTCTAGACTGATGCTTGGCACATAGCAGGCACTCAAACACGTAAGGTATCAGTACCTCAAAATGGTACCATTTCTTTCTGGTAGACGATGATGAGAATCTATAGTGATGTCCTGAACTGCTTATTCAATTGAGAGCCATAAACCATGTTTTATGGCCAACATTCTACCTGATAGTTTGGCCTGCATTTCAGCCAGTTTGACTAAAATGCCAGCTTGATTTGGCCTGGCTTTAATTTGAGATGTCCTCATTTGAGAAGCAGAGGTATCCCCCTATCTTTCTTGTTTCAGTAGATTTGTCTCAAATAAATATTAAACTTTCATTTCATTTTCTTGTCTTAATTATCCTCTTATGTTTAGAATAATGTACAATATTTTTCACCTTTTTTGTGGTTTAGAACATTTTTTAAAGCTTATTCTTATATTTATTGTGATAAGGAATATTTAATTCTTTGTTTTTAAATTACATGTGATTACAACGGCAGTGTCTGCTTTCCACGCATGGAAGACAATCCGTTTCATCACTGCAGTCGCTTTCCTTAAATTGCCTTTGCCTGTCTTTGGGAGAAGACAGCTGTTAGTGTAGCTTCAGGGCAGCATGAGGACTACAACATAGATAAAAAGTCTATCTTAATCTGGGTTCCCTAGAAGCAGAGCCTGAGATAGGGATCCTTATAAAGTGATGAACCCTTTATAAGGGATCCTTATAAAGGGTGCTCTCAGGAGAAGCCAGTAAGAGAGTAAGGAAAGCAGGCTAGAACAGGAGAAGGAGGCTGTTCCCAAGGGGAGCTCTGGAGTGTTAACTGCATCTCTGAATTCATCTAGCCTTGATACAAGGTGGCTGCGTTTTCATACCACAGGATTGGATAGTCCTTGCTTATAAGATTTAGGAGGCATGGGGATAATAGGAGACTCCCCACCGCCTCAACAGAAGGTGACTCCAGTCACTCAAGGACAATCTTTCAGAGGTATTTGCAAATCTGAGCTTTAGCAAAGGCACACATAGCAGCTGGGTGATTTAGATGGGGCACCAACTACATTTGCTACAGTGGAGACATCCTGTATTAAGAGAGAAGATCTAGTTTGCACTCTTGAACTCGGCTTGGTTTCTGTGTGGTTTAAATATAAATTTCACCCTTTCTTGAAGGTTTTTGTGTTTCCTCTTCCTTTTGGTTATTATTATTGTTGGTTCAGGGCAGCCGCTGAGTCTCCCAGCATCTCTTTACTTTCCTCATTCTGCTGCAAGTGTTTTTTTTTTTTTTTTTTTTTTTTTCCGGTATGCGGGCCTCACACTGTTGGTGGCCTCTCCCGTTGCGGAGCACAGGCTCCGGACGCATAGGCTCAGTGGCCATGGCTCACGGGCCCAGCCGCTCCGTGGCACGTGGGATCCTCCCGGACCGGGGCACGAACCCGTGTCCCCCGCATTGGCAGGCGGACTCCCAACCACTGCGCCACCAGGGAAGCCCTGCAAGTGGTTTTGAATGAATATTTTCACTGCTCTGAGCCCTTGATTCTCCTCCCCACCTCAATTGTTGATTCTTGGCTATATGCTTGATTCCAGTACTATCCAGTACTATACAAGTATTCCATTAATTCTAAGACATATTTGTGCATTTTAACATCTCAGAAGTTAAATGTGATATACCATAATAACTGGCAATTTTTTCCCTTTAGTGCTGGTTACATGAATAACGGTGCCTTTTATAGTCAGCAGCTTCTTAGATTTGATGAAATATGTTCTATTATCCACATAACGGTATATTGACCATTTTAGAAAAGTAGTCTTTACTTATATCTGTGTTTTAATGGTAAAATATTAACTTTGAGGTGAATTGTTAGAATGTAGCTCATGCTTAAGTACCAATGATTTTGAACTAGTACTCCACTGGGTGTATTGCATTCTGTGTATCACAATTTATTGGAAGGATTTAATTTATGAATGTAGGAGAAAGTACCGTGGACCATGAGCACACAGTAGGCCCGCAGTACATTTACTTTTTCTCTTTCTCTTCCTTCTCCTTCTTAAGATGAATCTCCAGGACTCCACATATATATAACCACCTCACTAATTTGTACAAATGATAAGGAGGGCCTGCCTGAATTAATGAAAAGTTCTGAGTTAATAAAAATTATCAAAAAAACACGAATTTTTGAAATTCAAGAATAAGTAACCGATACAAGGTTGATGAAGCATTGCCTAGGATTGGACCTTAAGGGAGTAGTCTTTTTTATTTTTTTTATTTTTATTTTTTGGTACACGGGCCTCTCACTGTTGTGGCCTCTCCCGTTGCAGAGCACAGGCTCCGGACGCGCAGGCTCAGCGGCCATGGCTCACGGGCCCAGCCGCTCCGCGGCATGTGGGATCTTCCCGGACCTGGGCACGAACCCGTGTCCCCTGCATCGGCAGGTGGATTCTCAACCACTGCACCACCAGGGAAGCCCAGGGAGTAGTCTTAATACATGGATAAGAATACTTTACAATGTCTTTTCTTTTGCACTTGAAAAGTACTTAGGATGAGCTTATCTCTAAGCAGATTAGATATCTTCTGCTGCCTGCAATTTTATTTCTATTTTTAATTTGTTTCAGGATAGTTTTCTTCAATAGTGTGTAACTAACTTAACAAAGGCCCTGCCTAGAGTAACATGTCATCATAATCAGAAACTTTCAGGTTAAGAAATATTAGGTTAATCCTGACAGGTATAGATAGATGAAGTTGTGTGTGCATCCCATGTTTACAGAAGCCCAGGGTATCTTTAAAGCTTCAGAACTCCTCAAAATGCACAGATTTTGAGTAAAAGAAGCCAGACCCCAAATACTACATACTCTATAATTCTATTGATATGAAGTTCAAGAACTGACAGAAATAATTTATGGTCGTACAAACTGAATGGTAGTTGCCTTTGGAGGTGGGGCGTGGTTAGCTGGAGAAGGGCGATATGGAACTTATGACGGTGATATTCCACAACTGGGTGATTTTTAAATAGGTTGGCACGTATGTCAAGGTTTTTTGAGCTGCACACTTAATACTTACAGATTTTACTGAAAGTATGTTATACCTTAATAAAGTATTATTAGCAAAATATGCTTAGGTTGTGACTTGAATCTTAGATCCAACTTTAGAGAGATGGTGAACACAGAAAAAAAAACAGTTGGGTACAGATAACTGGACGAGTAGTTAGATAACAGTGCCCTATGTTTCTATGATTTATCCAAACTGCAGGCTTTGTCCCATCACCTAGTAAACATTTTAGATATTGATTATGGTGGAAATTGCAATTAGAATCTGCTACCTTTGCAAACTGGATGATAACTTTAAATAAACCAATGGGATATCCTGAAATTCTGAAAAGGAAATTCCAGAATAAACTTCTCCTTCACCAAGTCTTTGTCTCACTAAGAACTTTTCAACAGTGTTTTTGTTTTGTTTTGTTTTGTTTTTAACATCTTTATTGGAGTATAATTGCTTTACAATGGTGTGTTAGTTTCTGATGCCTCTGTAACTTAAAAAGTTACCAGGATCCTCCAACAGTTTTTCTTCAGGCAAAGTGCTAATAACCACTACAGGGACTTTTGTTACAACTCTGTTGCCTAAGTGTGATTTTCTAAGTAGCTTTTCTCTGTGTCTGCCAGGCTTGAGAAAACTCAAATTCCCCCTTGACTAAAACATGAACTCTAAAGCATTCATGATTTAAAAAGGAAACTATATAGTAAAGAGCTGAGTCAGCCTGTCTTATGATACAGAAATTATAAAGTGGTTGCTCTGGCCAAATACCACGTCCTTTTGCACATTATGGGTCAGGAAATATCCTACAAGAAATTTGAGAAGTAAACATTCTTCAAGATTTAATGAAGGTTGTTCTAACAGTGCCTTAAAATTATTGAGCTAAATGAGATTATAGATACAAAAATTAATTTTCAATATGGGATTTTTTGAGAAAAAAGTAGGATATCTACATAGAATATTTGTATATCATTGTGGTGGGTTTCTGGAGTTGTAGTTCCATGTTTGGTTCCTAGTGTGTCTTCATGTCTTCTGTCTTTATTTGCTCTAGTAAAACTACGCAATTATACAAAATGAATGCAATTATACAAAAATATTCAGATTGTTAAGAGCACTCCTTTCCCTAAACATTTAATCATCATTGAGTGGGGAAGGGGTTACAAAGGATGAAGAGGCTTTGCTGTTATTGATGATATTTTGTATTTTGTTTCATATTTTCTACTTTCTACTTCGTTTTTCCCATCCTGGTTCATCTAGTTTACTTTTACCTTTTTTTTTTTTTTTTTTTTTTTTCAGATCTCAGCTCCAAGTCCCTTAATCAGAGAAGCTTTTCCTTATCTTTCCCTCCCATAGATTTCTTCCTCTTTCATACTAAATGCACTCACATGTTGCCCATTTCCCCTCTGCAGTATTCACCACAGTTGTAATCTCTTTCTTTCTCTACACACCAGAAGCTACTGAGAAAAGGACTGTGTCTATTTTTGCTCATTTTGCAATTTCAGCCCCAGCCGTATTGCCTGGTGCATTGTAGTAAATGCTCAGTAAGTATTTACTGGATGCATATATGTCTGAATAAATCAATGAATTAATGAAACTTCCCTCTGAAACCAACAAGGTTCTGAACTTAAACTGGGAGAAGAACATTAACTGCTCCCTTTGTAAAGGGCCGAGTGGCCACCTTGTGGTACACAGTCTCCATTTGCCGTTTTCTCCCCAGGTGGGTTTTCTTTCTTCAGTCCTATCTTGCCTCCCACCTCTTTGAGAGGATCCTCTGTGATCTATGAGAAAGTTCTTTATCCCCAAACATGTAGTATTTCTGAAGCTGGGAGAGAGGAGACATAAAGAAATACTGAGACATAAACTCAGTATTTCTGATTTTATTAGTCAATGTAGGCTAATAATGCTAAGAAACTTCTAGATCTAAGTGGCACAATACAAGTTAATTTCCAAGATCACATTACAGTTCACGTGGGTTAAGAAAGGCATGCTTCTCTCCTCCACACAGTCATTCAGGGACCCAGACTCCTTCCATCTTCCCCTCTGCTCTTCTACTGGTCTCGGAATCTTCTGTTTGTGATGTGCAGATGGGCGGGTGCTAGAGGTGGGTCCACCACTTCCACTCACGTTCTGTTGACCAGAGTTTGGGTATGTGGCTCCCTAACTACAAGGCAGGCTCGAAATGCAACCTAATGTGTGACCAGGAAGAAGAGGGAAGAACATGAATGTTGCTGGAGCTGTTGAAGCTGTTTCTGTGACACATGGATCACTGGATCCTCTAACTTCATTTCTCTCTATCCTGAATCAAACTAACACTGCTCATAGAAAGGCGAACTCTCACTGGCTGTCAGACTCCAGTGGCTCTGACTGATGACCCCATGGTCTCATCAGCCTGGCACTGGTTCCAGTTTTAAACATAGACAATGCCTTTTAGAGCATCTACTTCTGCTTCATATCTTTCCATGTTCTGGCAATCCTGTCTTGTTCCTGTATTTTCACTAGGCTCCAGGCTTATGACGCAGGCCCCTTTAGGGTCTAACACTCGGGACAGGATGTCAGGGAGAAGGTATTGGACACAAACAACACTCCTAACCCATTACTTGCAGTTCCCTGAATGGAGCATGATGTCATCTGTCTATGCCGAATGCCTAACTCCTCTATCCTCCTGGTGATTTTTTTCTCATTCGTCAACATTCAGATCCAGCCCGCCCCCCCGCCCCTTCCATCAGGTGGTTAAACTCACTCTCTGTGAGAGGTGGCATACACACGGTATATAGAACCTACCACCTTCTACTGAATGCTCTGTTCATTTGTCTGTAAATAGTGTAAGAATTTGTAAAGCCTGGAACTGTGTTGAATTCACGTCTGTGGCGTAACAAAGGGTACATGGAAAAGTTTTGATGAATGGTTTCTTGGTTGAATGAATGCCCTACCACCTTGACAGTGACTCGACTATTACATCTCTCTGGCCTGAGACTTTAGTCACCAGACTTTTTGAAAGTGGGAAGCAGACGCATAGCACCGGGAGATCAGCTTGGTGCTTTGTGACCACCTGGTGGGGGATGGGGATAGGGAGGGTGGGAGGGAGGGAGACGCAAGAGGGAAGAGATATGGGGATATATGTATATGTATAGCTGATTCACATTCTTATAAAGCAGAAGCTAACACACCATTGTAAAGCAATTATACTCCAAAAAAGATGTTGAAAAAAAAGCCCTTATTTGTGACTAGTAATATATAAAACTAAACTGAAAAAATAATGCATACTCAGATGTTAGGACCTTAATTTCTCCCTGCCTCTTAAAACCTGAGATGCTTAAAGAAACAAAGCAATCCCAATGTTTCTGATTTGGCTAAATGTATCTATGGCTATTTGGCATGTTATAAAAATAACTGACTCACAGACTTTAGATATCCCTTGTACTTACACATATAAAAGGAAAACTGCTCTGGTAGGTTAGACTGTTTCCTGAAAGGATCACTCATTCCCCTTCTACCCCATGGGAGGATGACATTTCTCTGCTCCATGTAAGTTGGGTTTGGTCATGTGACTTCCTTCAGCCTCATCAGGAGCAGAGTGATTAGCCATTGGGCTGACCTGTGTGGCTGGCTTTGACCAATGTAATAATATTAGCAGATATGACACAGTGGAGGCTTGCAATGTGCTTCCATGGTTGAAAGTGCTCCCATAGGCACGGGCCATTGCTAGGAGGAGGGCATGGCTCAGACGAGGTGTGTGTAGAGCAGACACCCCTCCCACACACACGTACCTAATCCCCACGCTGAGCTGAGTCTAGGTAAGCATGACAGGAGTGAGAAAAATGGTTTTTGGTTTAAGCCTCTGCACTTAGGGGTGTTTGCTATGCATCAACACTTAATGTGTGCATTTCTTATTTAAACTTTTTTTTATTTGATGCCTCCCTCAATGCCATGCACTGCCAGACACCAAATTATTTCTGATTAAGGCCCTAAACATTGACCTGACTCACACTGTGGGAAATAGAAATGGGGGAGAAAGTTCTAGTTAACTACTCTCTAAGCTGGTGACACAAGCTTCTGGACAGACCATGCATCAGTTTGAATAGCTATATGAGATACAGGAAAACAGCTACATCTAAAAGCTGGCCTACACTGACACAAATTCAGTGTGTATGACAGCAAGAAAGCTGTGAGAGAGGTAAATAATTAGGGTAAAATTTCTAATAATTATATACAACCTGAGTATATTTACTGTCATAATTATAAATATAATTTACAGTAATGATGTCTTCATGCTAACAGTTATTAGTTTAATAAAACCACTGCTCTAATAAAGCAGATGCTATTACTGAAACAGCCCTCTAATTGAAGGGCTATTATTATAGTCACATTAAAACAGAAACAGTAAAGAAGTAGTGGTACTATTAAAAGTGTGGGGCTGTTTCTCCAGGGCTGAATATATTTAAACTTATACCATTTTCTACATAGCAATACAGTTGGCCCTTGAACAACACAGGGGTTAGGGGCACCCACCCTCACAGTGTCAAAAATCCTCGTATAACTTTATTGGGGGCCCTCCTTATCCACGGTTCTGCATCCATGGATTCAACCAACTGTGGACACGAAGTTGTAGTACTTACTCATTCACTGAAAAGAAAAAATCTGCATATAAGTGCACGCAGTTACAAACTCATGTTGTTCAAGGGTCAACTGTATTTTGTGCCTTGACTAACATTTTGCCTTTCATTCTCCCCCATCGTCATCTCTGACTTTTATAAGTTAATCAGTATCAGTGAGTCTAAATATCTTTTAATCTAAGACCTTGTTACTCAAAGTGTGATCTGTAGGTCCCAACCCAGAACCGCAGAATCAGAATCAGAATCCAACTTTAGCAAGATTAATATGCACACCGAAATATGCAAAGCTGGTATAAAAAATAGCTCCTTCATATCAGAAAGATGTATTACAATCTAATATCCAAACTTCTATGGTAAAACTCAGGGGGTATTTCTATATAATTGAATCAAAGTCTAAATACTCACAATGTGGTCTATGCAGCAGTTTTAGCATCACCTGGGAATTGTTAGGAACCCAGCACCACAGCCCACCCCAGCAGTACTGTAGAAAAATCTCAGTTTTAACAAGATCTTCAGGTAATCTGTGTGTATATTACAGTTTGAGAAGCAGGGCTCTAATTTCCCTTTCTAAAGAATTTCTTTACATGTGAAGCAAAAGATAATATGAGAGTATTCATTCATGCACACTATATGGAATATATCATGAATAAACTAAAATACACTGTTTTAACTTTTAACCTTAGTTTTCTTTGTTATGGCAGAAACAACATTATGGGAGAATAGAAAGGGCTTTACTCTATGGGGTTTAATATTGATTAGGGATAGGATTTTTTGCTATTTTATAATAGGTAATCTTTCTTTTTAATAATAAATTTTAAAATGATTTTGTTTCCTCAGCTCTGGTAGCCCTTTATCATTTGTTTGAAAGTAGTTTGGCCCTATTCTCACCCAGTAAATTTTAGGGAACACCATCTTATTTCACAGACTATTTAATGACAGCAACTGGCAGAAAGGGAATAGAATTTTTACAAGATTTTAACAGGGATGTAATTCTTTTGTTTTCAGCACTTGCTGTACATGTAGTATATGTCTGCATTTTGAATTGTCCAGTGTATTCTAACACACTTAGTGCATTTAAATGAAGATAACTTTTTACACTGTAAGAAAATATAACTTGTCTTATTGCAACTTAACATGAACTAATGCTCATTCTGCACCCTGATGTTCACTTACTAGACTTCTTTTCCTGAATGTAAATGAGTGAGTGTTATGTGTGTGCCCTTCATTACTGCAGGGCTCTAACACTGAGTTCATAGCTGAAGAAATTTGTCCCCATCTATATCCCCCTGTGTGACCTCCTCTTAGATAAAAGAATATTTCCACTACCCTTGAAGTTTTCCTCTGGTCTCTTCTCTTTGATCAATTTTGCTTGTTCTTGTACATCATAAACATAGAATAATACAGTATGTACTTGTTTGTGTCAGATTTATATATTGAATCCTTTTGTTTAAATATTTTTTAAAAAAGAAACCACACAATTAAAAATAAAAAAGGGGAGAAAAGTTGACAAATTCTTCAAGAATCTAAAGCAATTCATTTAAAAAATATTTTGGAGCAGTTGTAGTAGGTTTATATGTACAAAACTTCAATACTTTCTCCAAACACAGCCACAGAGGAAAAAAAAAAAAACTATTTAGTAATACTAGTTTAAAAATCTATGAAATATATTAAAAGTACTTAAGAATTGTAACTAAAGCACCTATGTCTAAATGTGATTTTTGGTATGAAAGAGTAACTTATTTACAGCTTATTTACATAGTTTTTTCAGTAAATGCTCACACTATCTCAATGAATAAGAAATATACTAAAAGTGATGATTGCACTCTTAACTTTATCGATTTCTGATTAAAACTTCAACTTTTAATTCCAAAATAAATGATCATTTAATCACAAATCCAATAAATATTTCAATCATATAGACTGAAATTTCAGTATACAAAACTTTTTTACTGCTTCTATTTAAAATAATGGTTGTCCTATCTAAAAAAGTTTAGGTAAAATCATGGTAAAAAGTCCTCTCCTTTACAAGTAGTCCAGCTAAAGTTTAATTAGCTTCTGCAGAACAGTAATTAAAAATCAATTCACTTCTTCTGTGAGAACAGTAAATTTTAAAATTACAGTTTAAAAGAGATCAGTATCACCCTAAAAAAAAAAATTCACACAATTAACTTTGTTATGAATATAGAGGATTCAATTTGGCTAGTGGAAAATTCCTCACTTGGAAGCAACCTGTCCCAGTTCTGAAATCATTCGGTTAATAGAATAAGCAAGATCCTCATTATACTTGAGACTAGATTCACTATGAAATTACCAAATCTTTAGGTCTCAGACATAGTAGACAAAACGATGACTTTTACATTCCTAGAAAATCTTCTCAGACTCATTGCCCCTTGTTAGCCACAGAATCGACATTAATCAGTCAATCAAGCATTATGCAGTCCTGAACTGTGGGTCATAAAATTATAATCACTGCCAGAAATGATGTAAAGTGTTCCATAATGTAGTCCCTCAAAAGAAAGCAGAAATATAAGAAAGGACACAAGCAACAAAACAGATGGCAATGCTTTTTCATGCCTACACATGCCCTTCAGTGGCTTAATGGAGCACTATCGTATCAACAAGTCACTTGAAAATGTACATTTACTCCTGGGACTTCAGAATGAAAGCTAGATTGAAGTCACCTCAACTTAATAGCCTTAATATTGCCAAAATAACACTTTTTTTTAACTGACCTCTAATATTTTTAATGGTTTTTCTCATGCCAGCGTCTTTCCTAGAGGGTGCCATTGTCTAAGAACTGAAACAACTTTAGGTTAATTAACTCATCTAGCCACCCTTCTCATTACTTCCTCTTCATTGTATTTTATAAGCAGAAAGAATAATATAGTTTGATGAATAACATTAACCAGCTTTCTCTTAGAATACAAAAAAAAAAAGGTAAACATCAACTGCCTTGGATTAGACCTCACTGAAGGATTTTTCCTTTGAATTTGTGTTTATTTCCAAAGCACATGGAAAATATGTTCAATAATCTGCCTGCTTCAGCTGAAATTGATGACTTCATTTCCAAGTTATCTTACAAGGATTAGTGCTCTCTCCTGTGACGTGTGGTTTGAAGGCACTCTGAAGCATGGCACCATTTCCATTGTCTAGCCAGACCCAGGCAGAGGACTTGCATGATGTCTCTGCTGCAGTATAGCATGAAGACCCCTAGGATTATTAAATACCGGTGAAGTTTTAACACTGAATTGCTACTACTAAAAAAGTATAAGGCTTTGGTAGCCAATGAGTTATATATTTTTTTAACTGACATTAAAGGAAAAAATATAACTAAAATATAAGACTGTTTAGGCTGTCATGTAGACAAGGGTAGGCTGGAGGGAGTTGTCTGCTCCAGGTGCAGATAACAGAGGAATGGATTATCTGAAAGAACTTCTAAGCGTTTATAACTACAGGTTGGTTGCTTTTTATTATCATCCTTCCCTGGCAATTCTTAATAATGTCCGTGATAAAATACCTCCTTCCACCCCCCCATCCCCAAAAAACCTCTTTGTTGATTTAAACAATTGCTGAGGCTACTACTGAATTTTCATTATATGCATATGAAATACAATTCCCTCTCTCTCTCTCACTGTATTTATTTACTTGGGACTCATATATAGTGACAAAATGATGACTTTTACATTCCTAGATAATCTTCTCAGACTCTTTGCCCCTTGTCAGCCATGAGATCTACATTAATCAGTCAATCAAACAAGGCATTATGCAATCCTCCACTGTGGGTCAGAAATTATAACCGTTGCCAGAAATGATGGTAAGTATTCCATAATGCAGTCATAGCACTTATTTACATATAAATTCCTATGCTACCCTGACTTTAATCATTGCTTACTGTGGATTGTAGCATGTGGGAAAAACATACTCCCTAACACTTTCACTATCCTAAAGGGTTTGCAACTTGTTACTTACTCTGATCTTTGGCAACTGTTACTTCCCAGTTACTTTCTCACATCCTGACAGTCATGAAGTAACCTCGAATTTATTGAAGTCAAATTTCTACCTAGTGAGACTGTGACCTTACATTTTATTGTTCAAACATGACACTTGTAAGACTAAAAGGTTTTTGTCTAAGAAGTAGATTTTATTATATTAATAGGCATATATAATAGTTTTATTGAAGCTATTTTAAAAACAAAATTTCCATAATAGCATCCTATTTAAAATTAAAAATCTT
The DNA here is from genome assembly GCF_026419965.1 of Kogia breviceps. NCBI lineage: Eukaryota > Metazoa > Chordata > Mammalia > Artiodactyla > Physeteridae > Kogia > Kogia breviceps. The sequence goes on from NC_081323.1 coordinate 40,511,048, forward strand.
GGGCAAATGATAAACTGGACAACAAATGTCATTGGAGATTATATAAAATAAAATGGGGTAAAGCATCACTCTTTTCATAACTTTCCTGAGTTTATAGAGAGCATTTTTAGATTAACTGTGGTTATTTAGACAGACTGAATTTTTGAACTCTTCTTTGGCAATTCACCCTATAAATAACCAGCCAACATATGGAAATTCTGGGCCTAGTGTCCTTTTAAACACATCTACAATTGTAGCTTCATTAAAGTTGATTTTTCTTGAGATGTGCTTCAGCTTATTAAAATGTATAATTTTCAAGTTCATTATTCATGGAGAAGTTCTTTGCTAGTTGTTTGGCATGTTAAAATATTAAATTTCCATGTTCCATATAGAAAATACCATCAAAAAGGGTGATATAGATAAATTCACACTGAGAAAGAATGAGTTGCTTATAAACCTTCTAATATCTCAAAGACAATACTAGGGAGAGAAAATGATTTATTATTAGATGAAGAATTTCAGTTGAGTTAGTTTCAAACCTACAAAGCTAAAAATACCAGGTTAGAATTATGGACTATATGCTCATATATATATAGAGATAGATAGATAGAGAGATAGATAGATAGATAGATATAGATATAGATATTTTTAACCAGCTTTTCACTTTTTTTAAGGCAAATGATTGTTTCTAAAATTCCTGCAAACAAAAGAAGGCAACTGAAAACCACATAATGCTCTGTTGTCTCAAGTGTTACATCAAACCAAGTTATGAATGACCAGCACCTGAGTAAGAAAGAAAGAAGGAAAGAGAAAAGAGGGAAATGCACAGACTGGGTGCAATGATCTCCATCCACACACCGGAGTTAAAACTTACATCCAATAAAGCAAGTTAAATTCTCCTGCTGTGTCAGGAGTTGTTCCCTCAAGAAAAATGGAAAACAGTGCTTTCCCAGTTGTCTGTTTTAACAGATTTCTCCAATAATAATAGCAAGTAATTTTCATGTAATCTAAACCATCTTTAAGTTGTTACTCCATTCACTCCCTTAAAGGCCAACTCGTATCTCCAAACAGAGGTGACATAATTATCAGCTCCAAAGGATTACTTCTCAACTGAGCCAACTGTATTTCTCCTCCTCTCTCTTTTAGATGCTAAAATTTCCAGCAGTCTCTTGAAGAGTTAATCTCACTGAGCAATTTGACAATTTCAGAAAATTGTCTCCATCGCATCTAGCAAAACAGGATATATTTTACAGAGCATTTCACTTGATATCCCAGCAATGGGAAATTCGTCATTGCAAAGATTTCAGAGGCTTTTAAATTTATATTTGGAACACACCAAACAGACTACTAGGTTCTGTTTCTTTATCTTTCTACTCCTTTCCTCCACTAATTGGAAAAGGACATAAACATTCCATTGCTATTTTATGCACCAGTTGCATTAATTCAAAATGCCTCCAGAGGGGTAACTAAAACCAATATCCATTCCCCACATCCCAGCCCGTGTTTCCCTCTTAGTCACAGTAGGTTGACATAGAGCAAGCTGCTGAGTTTTAAGAGCGTGTTCTCTTCATTCAGAGGGGAGGCAACAGACACAAGAAAAAGAAATGGCCCTGGGCTTCCCTGGTGGCGCAGTGGTTGAGAGTCCGCCTGCCAATGCAGGGGACACGGGTTCGTGCCCCGTTCCGGGAAGATCCCACATGCCGCGGAGCGGCTGGGCTCGTGAGCCATGGCCGCCGAGCCTGCGCGTGTGGATCCTGTGCTCCGCAACGCGAGAGGCCACAACAGTGAGAGGCCCGCGTACCGCAAAAAAAAAAAAAAAAAAAAAAAAGAAAAAAAAGAAATGGCCCTGCTAAAACCGTTGATGGAAGAGTAGGGCAAAAAGAATTGCCAGTGGTCCCCCTTGAATAAAGGCTTGTGGTTTCTTCATCACAGTAAGAACTACCCTGTATCTTCCTTCTGGAGAGAAAAGGTACCAAAGAACACAACTGCCCATGTCTCAGTGCCATGCTGGCGATAGTGGACAATCCAGTGGTACCCTGCTTTCAATATTTTTGGGGTACCAGATATTTTAGAGCGCATCCAGGTGGTATTATTTTGTTTTGTTTTGTTTTTCTGGTGACTTACAGGAAAGAAAGAGAACAAGAACAGAGAAAGAGGAGAAAGTCTGGGCCGGGGGGTTGAGGGGGGAGGGCTGAGGCATAGTCACTTACTAATTTTTAGTTACATGTGTAACCCAAAACATCTTGGGGCCCAGATTACAACTAAATAAGTATTTAAAAGGAATTCCACTCTTGACTTATATTTCTCGGAAAATATTTCTCAGTGTGTTTGCCATCAGTTTTGATATTTCTGAACACATGGAGGTATTGCATCTCTCCACCCACTATGAAGTTAGGTGTAGCCCTGTGGTTGGTTTTGACCAAGGAAATGTCAGCTGAAGTGGCCTGGGTCACATCTGGGTGGACACTTTAAGAGCTAGCACATGATTTGTCACTTGTCCTTTCCTTCTGCCACAGCAACTGGCATAGTAATTTGATGCAACAAATGGTGGCTGCTGCATCACAGGGACTTCAGAGTGAAGATAATTTGGAGCACAGCACCTGCCAATCTACAGCGGAATTTGACTGCAGTGGAGCTTGACTGAGAAATATGCTTTGTATTAAGCCCTTCTGTCAATAACCAATTAAAACTATGCCTTTGAAGTAAGACCTTTATGCCCCTGACTCCTCTCCCTGTCCTGGCTCCAGCTCTAGAGATGTCAGAAGTGTCATACTGAATAATGTAGGAAAAATAGACAAAGGTGGAAACAGTAACAAAGCCAGCCACATTATTTTCTGCCCTGTAAGCTTATGAGTCAGGGAATTTACAGACTACTTGAGTGAGTAAAACTTTTATATTAGACTCTACTAGACTTTTAAAATTTTATGTTAAATGTTTGTTATTTAATATTTAAATGAGAAATATACTCCCGTGATTCAAAATTCAAGAAGTGTCACAGTGAAGTCTCTCTCCAACCCCTGATTCTATCAGCCCAGTCTTAACCCTCAATTCCTTTCTGTTTGGATTTTTTTTTTAAACATCTTTATTGGAGTATAATTGCTTTACAATGGTGTGTTAGTTTCTGCTTTACAAAAAAGTGAACCAGCTATACATATACATATATCCCCATATCTCTTCCCTCTTGCGTCTCCCTCCCACCCTCTCTATCCCACCCCTCTAGGTGGTCACAAAGCACCAAGTTGATCTCCCTGTGCTATGCGGCTGCTTCCCACTAGCGATCTATTTTACATTTGCTAGTATTTATAAGTCCACGCCACTCTCTCACTTTGTCCCAGCTTACCCTTCCCATTTCCCATGTCCTCAAGTCCATTCTCTATGTCTGTGTCTTTATTCCTGTGCTGCCCCTAGGTTCTTCAGAATCTTTTTTTTTTTTTTTTTTTTTTTTTTAGATTCCATATATATGTGTTAGCATACAGTATTTGTTTTTCTCTTTCTGACTTACTTCACTCTGTATGACAGACTCTAGGTCTATCCACCTCACTACAAATAACTCAATTTCCTTTCTTTTTATGGCCGAGTAATATTCCATTGTATATATGTGCCACATCTTCTTTATCCATTCATCTGTTGATGGACACTTAGGTTGCTTCCATGTCCTGGCTATTGTAAATAGAGCTGCAATGAACATTGTGGTACATGACTCTTTCGGAATTATGGTTTTCTCAGGGTATATGCCCAGTAGTGGGATTGCTGGGTTGTATGGTAGTTCTATTTTTAGTTTTTTAAGGAACCTCCATACTGTTCTCCATAGTGGCTGTATCAATTTACATTCCCACCAATGGTGCAAGAGGGTTCCCTTTTCTCCACACCCTCTCCAGCATTTATTGTTTGTAGATTTTTTGATGATGGCCATTCAGACTGGTGTGAGGTGATACCTCACTGAAGTTTTGATTTGCATTTCTCGAATGATTAGTGATGTTGAGCATCCTTTCATGTGTTTGTTGGCAATCTGTATATCTTCTTTGGAGAAATGTCTATTTAGGTCTTCTGCCCAATTTTGGATTGGGATGTTTGTTTTTTTTGATATTGAGCTGCATGAGTTGCTTGTACATTTTGGAGGTTAATCCTTTGTCAGTTGCTTCATTTGCAAATATTTTGTCCCATTCATACTCAGGTATGCTTCCAGAGACTTTTACACTTTATTTCAGTGGTAGCATACTATATACACTGTAATGTTAAATATCTTTTAAAAAAGAGACTATGTGTAAATATATGATAGCAATCTAAATCATTGTAATTTATCAGGGAAAGGGAAAATAAACCAATAGAACTTGATTAAAAGTTTGTGAGATAAGAAATAAAATAACTTTCTTTTCTCTCCATATTCATCCAATAAATTGTCCCTGTGACTGGTTCAATAGGAAAGAAAGGAGATGGGACCAAAGCTGATATTTTGTAGATTTGGTCTGTGAAGTATGTTTCATGTACATTCATGTAGCAAAGTGTCTGCTAACCCTTCAGATAAGAGAGAAATGAACAGAGTTGGAGGGAAGAGGTTGTGTCAAGGAGGAGACGGGGGTTGAACTGTGTGTACGAGTTGGACAGAAGTATCTTGCCAGGAATCCCAGGGAAAGGAAAAGCCATGGGCAGCATCTCTAAGGAATGGAAGAAATAGCTGGTCCAAGCAGCCACCACCATTGTTAGAGAGCTGAATGTTATTCTAAGGAGTTTGGACACGTTGTATTGTTGGAGGTGTGTTGGAAGGAACACTACATCAATTGGGGGTTAGAAAGATTACTTCTTAGTATTCTACTACTACTGGTGGCTTTTGTAGTTCACTGTCCAATGTGCCCTCCCCTCTATTAACTAATTTGATCTTCATATTAAGCTCTAAGGTGGGTCTCATTTTTCATGGTCCAGATAATGGTCAACTCAGTTGCCAAGATTTCCCAGCACATAACTGGTCCTTCTGTTCAGCCACACCCAGGATTGTGAGAGAGGGGTGACCGGCTGAAGTTGAGTAGAAGAGAGGACACTGAATCTGCCCGAGGTTTATGAATTTTCTATGACTTGGGGAAAGGAGATGGGAAAACATGAGACACAGGAATAAAATAAAATTAAACTAATTTTGCAAATGTATTCTAAGAATTATCAACAAAATGGCAAAATATTGTCTTGGATTGGGGATTTGTACAACTATTCTACCAGCAAGTAGTCTAAGAATTCTGCAAAGATGCACAGAGAACAAAATATTTTCTCCAAAGTTTGGAGACTAGCACTTGGAAAACTACTTAGAACTAAGAATACAGTTGCTGTTATTTTCTTCTAATCTATGAAAATGCAGTTGTTTAAAGAATAACAAGAACTTGAAAATGTTCAATAGATAAATGCACTTAGATAGGAAAAAACTGTACTTAATTAAATTCAAGTCAGTGTGCCAGAAAATAATCATTTTATTTCCTTGAAACAAGGATATATATATATATATATATATATATATATATATATATATATTTATTTATTTATTTATTTATTTATATACACATATATATAGTAGATTAATTTATCTGCAAATAGTACAATAAAAGATTTTCAAAGTGTAAATTTGTCCATCTGGCCTTGTCAATTGAAAGATGTTAGAAAATTAATTTTTCAAAGTGTAAATATGTCCATCTGGCCTTGTCAATTGAAAGATGTTAGAAAATTAATTTTCAGAAAAAATGTATGGCTATTAATACCACCTTGGTCATTTACTGTGACAGAGCTGACAGGAGTAAGAAAAGATTTATATGGCAAAACAGTTCATGTCAAGTATTTTTCCTTTGTGGAATACTTTAAAAAATATATATATTTTTTAATGGTTATACTATCGTTAGAGCCAACCCATGGATCATTGTTAATTTTAGTTTACACAACAGTATTTTTTATACAGTAGTCATCATATACATTAAAAATGGAAAACAATCTTAGTAATAAAGAAGATATATAGGGCTTCCCTGGTGGCGCAGTGGTTGAGAGTCCGCCTGCCGATGCAGGGGATACGGGTTCGGGCCCCGGTCTGGGAGGATCCCACATGCCGCGGAGCGGCTGGGCCTGTGAGCCATGGCTGCTGAGCCTGCGCGTCCGGAGCCTGTGCTCCACAACGGGAAAGGCCACAGCAGTGAGAGGCCCAAGTACCGCAAAAAAAAAAAAAAAAAAAAAAAAAAAAAGAAAAGGGACTAAAGAAGATATATAACTTAAATTAATTCAACAAGGAAGGGAATTCATAGACTATAAATTTTATTTCTTTTAATTTATTTATTTTTGAATTGCATTCTTCGTGCCTTAGAAGAAAGTTCAACCTTAGAAGAAGTAAAACACAGGCATAAATAGAAGCAAGAGAAACCCAAAGTATGTATATAACTCCCCCCCCCACCAAATAGTAGCATATGATACACACTGCTGTACTTTATAATATCTTTTAGAAAGAAGACTGTCTGGAACTACATGTTAAGACCTTAAGACTGCACAGTGCCAAGCAAAGATTACTAATTTAAGGGAAACTTAGCTCCACAGAAAAATCATGCAGCAGACCAGACCATGGCATGGAATTTTTCACAGATTGTCATTTCCCTTGACCCAGCCTGAGAATCTAGTAGGGCCGGGGTTACTGTCCAGTAGCTGAAGAGGGACTTGCAGCAAGCTGGTGCGGACTTCTCTGCAGAGCAGCCTCAAGCTGTGGGAGAACGTTCAGAAGGCTTTGTAGTGAGGCACAGCAAAGGTGACCTGGTTGGAGCACGCTGCTTCCAAAGCAGAGGGCACTTTGCTGGCTTGGTTTCTTCAAGGAGCACACTGAGGGCCTCAGGCCCTCTGCTAGGAGCCTGCTGTGTGCAAGGCGCATCCACTGTCTCTCCCAGGCTGGATGACTGCCGAGAAGACAGTTACTAAGCAAATAAGTGAAGAAGTGAATTTGGAGTTGGAAATTGTGCCAAGTGATTTGGTTTGGCAGAGGTTGGTCTTTGCTGTGGAAAAGGCATTATCTGTCCCAGGCTGTGAATGGAATGTGCCCTCTGTCTGGGTGGTCCACGTTACATCAGAGCATTTTTTCTAGGGCAGATGGCAGTGTGAGAATGGGGGATGGGACTGGGATCGGTCTCCTGTGTCCCAGTGGGTTGTCTGGACTTGAACTGTTAGGATATCTTGGAAATCTGTTTTTTTCTTTTAATGGAGGTATAGTTAATTTACAATGTTGGGTTAGTTTCAAGTGTACAGCAAAGTGATTCAGATATATATATATTCTTTTTCAGATTCTTGAAAATCTTAAAAAGAGGACAAACATTGTTCCTGAACTAAGAGCAAGAAACAGAAAGGAGACCCTTCTCTTTTATTCTTTCAAGCTACATGAGAAAACAGTGGCACATTTTATACACATATAATAGAACGAATGCAAAAATGAATACAAATACAAATAGGCATAAAACTAGCCAAGATTTGGGGAGTGCTTGTGATGCTCCAGGCTCTGTTGTAAGCTATTTCAGGCATGATCTCATTTAAGCCTCATGATCAGCCTACCAGCAAGTTAGGGCCAACCCCATGCATTCCACGTTGTAGAGGAGGAAACTAAGTCTTAGAGGTTAAGCCACTTGCCCAAGGCAGTAAAAATAGTAAGAGTGACTCTAAGACTTGGATTCAGACAAGAAAACATCTGCACATGGGCCTGTAATCACTAATAAGAGACACATAATAAAGATGAGGAACGAAGATTTGGTAAATGTTTACTTTCCTATATTACAAGAAAAAAGCAATGTGTAAAGACTGTGAACTCTGCGTACATAGAGAATTCTCAGTACGCCCTATCATTTTGTGATTTCTACCATCATTGCTCATACAACAAGGGAGCATGCAAAGCTCTAGATGTCAGCAAAGATGTTAGCATTTTAGGCAGGACTGGTTTCTCACATATCTTAAATATCCTTACAATTCTATAGCCTAGAAGAGTATATAGAACCCATACCCAAACATTTGTTGTATTGGCTGTAAATATCTGAATTCTTGAGAGACCAATTTGTATAGTAAGAAAGATAATTTAAAGGTCTCTACCATGTTCTGTGTACTTGCTTAGACTCTGTTTCTTTTCCTTTAGCTTCTTTAAACCTCATGGGCTGAACTTACAGATGTTTCAAATCAAACTGACCTCTTCCTAAATGAACAAACTGCTAAAAAATAAAATAAAACCTTTCTAGAATACTGGATCTAGCTCAATTGTCCTGTAATGCTTTTTGAATTCCTTTGGTAAATTTCTTATATTATGATTTTTGTTAAAAATATCAGCAGCTTGTTTTTAAAAAGTAGAAAAACTGAGTTGTCCACCTAATATCCAACATACTGTCAGCTCAAGGGGAGCAGGGCCATTCCTGCTTCATTTATCAATGTGTCCCTAGCACCTAAAACAATGCTTAGCACATAATAAGCGTTTAATACATATTTGTTGAGTGAATTAATGAAAAATATCAGTACAGAGAAAAACTTTGTGGGGCTTCCATGGTGGCTCAGTGGTTGAGAATCTGCCTGCCAATGCAGGGGACACGGGTTCGAGCCCTGGTCTGGGAAGATCCCACATGCCGCGGAGCAACTGGGCCCGTAAGCCACAATTACTGAGCCTGCGCGTCTGGAGCCTGTGCTCTGCTACAAGAGAGGCCGCGATAGTGAGAGGCCCGCGCGCCACAATGAAGAGTTGCCCCTGCTTGCCACAACTAGAGAAAGCCCTCGCACAGAAACGAAGACTCAACACAGCCATAAATAAATAAACAAATAATTTTTTTAAAAAAAAAGAGAAAAACTTTGTGAATCACATAGAAATCTCCACAAATATTTACTTTTATGTGTAGTCCTGTTTTTGTTAAAATCCAGCAAATTTACATACGTATTCCCTTATTAGAAGTGTAGGAGAGTTGAGTACTTTAATTCAACAGACTTTGAAAGAGAGATGTTGGCACACATACCAATAATACAAGATTATATGAATTTATTCTTTTCTGATTAAGCACTTGATGGTATTTAATAAAAGAAATACATCCAAAAATTTATTTTAGATAGCCCATAGACTTATACATAAAAAGCAAAACTATAAAGCTTTTAGAAGAAAACATAAGAAGAATATCTGTATATCTGTAACTTACTGGTAGTCAAAGGTTTTTGAGGCAAGACACAGAAAAGGAATAACTATAAAAGGAAACAAATGGATAAATTGTACTTCATCATAGTTAAAAACTGCTCATCAAGAAAAGAAATAATACAGCCATGGAATCAGAGAAAATGTTCACAAAACATATCTGATAATGAACTCCTATCCAGAATACAGAAATCCTTTAACTCCATCATAAGAAACACAAACAATCCAATAAAAACAGAGAAAAGATTTGAGCCAACACTTTACAAAGGAAGATATGCAAATGGTAATAAGCATATGAAAAACCAAGATGGGGTGTTAGGTCTGCTACTGCTAATGGAATACCACTGTTTAAATGATTAGTGGACATTTTTTTTAATATCATGAGTTGATATTTCTAATTCAAATGTAACATTTATAGCATTTTTCCCTACTTGATTTCATTTTATATATGTTATGTGAATTTAAATAAGAACCAAAATACTCTAAATTTTATGGACCAGAGTATAGAAATATGGGTCTCTGCTACATGGCGACCTTCTTTACCTCCTCTTTACTGAACACCTGATACAAAGTATCTGGCACTGACTCTGTACAGTCATACCTCTTTGCATTGCATTTCACTTTATTGCCTTTTTACAAATTGAAGGTTTGTGACGGTTTGTCTCGAGCAAGTTCTATAAGCGCCATTTTTCCAACAGCATTTGCTCACTTTTTGTCTCTGTGTCACATTTTAGTAATTCTCACTGCTTTTCAAACTTTTTCATTATGATTATATTTGTTATGGTGATTTGTGATCAGTGATCTCTGATGTTACCATTGCAAAAAGATTAAGACTCATCGAAGGCTCAAGATGATGGTTAGCGTATTTTAGCAATAAAATATTTTTGAATTAAGGTATGTAGATTGTTTTTTAGACATAATGATATTGCACACTTAATAGACTACAGTATAGTCTAAGCATAACTTTATTTTTAAAGATTTTTTTTGATGTGGACCATTTTTAAAGTATTTATTGAATTTGTTACAATATTGTTTCTGTTTTATGTTTTGGTTTTTTGGCCGTGAGGCATGTGGGATCTTAGCTCACCGACCAGGGATCGAACCTGAACCCCCCGTGTTAGAAGGTGAAGTCTTAACCACTGGACCGCCAGGGAAGTCCCTAAGCATAACTTTTATATGCACTGGGAAACCAAAATTTTTCTGTGATTCACTTCATTTCAAGTTCACTTTATTGTGGTGGTCTGGAAGCTAACCTGCGGTATCTCCAAGGCATGTCTTTCTGTATATCTTTCTGGCTTACTTATGACATTAACAAAAATTGCATAGTTGTTTACTTCCCCCAGTGTAACTCCTGCTCAATGTTTTGTTTTCATATTGCATTTGTGTTTGACAGGCCAGGTGGATAAATGAGAAAGCATCTCTCCATGACAAGTACAAAAGAAGGAAGCAGGAGAATATTAGAAAAAAGCAATATTTATATTTTTCTCCAAATCTTTTTTTTTTCACCCTTACCTGAAATAGCCCATAAGTTCCTAAGTTATTGTACGTCTTACTCATTAGGGTGGTCATAGTAAAATCGTTTTTCTCTGAATGAAAATCACATACTGGTTCAAAATTCAAAGAACATACATCTTGGCTTGTGGGTAGCTTTTGTAAAGCTCACTACTATCACTCCATCAGCAGAATGAGTCTTATTTTCCTATGGGTTTTCAACCCTGATAAATGATACAGGAATGTTTGTGGATAATCTGATCAATTTTTATATGGCATACACTCTGAAGAACGAAGCAAAGTCTGGAATGTTAGCTTTCACAAGGATCTCTGCTGCACTTGGGACCCATGTAACAACCACCACGTGAAAAATCTGGGATCAACTGCTAGAACAGGAGAGACCATGGGAAGCAGACACAAAACATCTCAGTTGAGGACACCCTCGGCCAGCCTCCAACTGATCTGGAAGCTGAGAATTTGCTCCAAATGAGATCAACTTAGCCCAACCTCGATCAGCAGAACCAGCCAGCTGAGCCTAGCTGTACTGCAACCAGCTGAAATACGAGCCTAAATAAAGGGTTGTCTTAAGTCACTAAATTTTGAGGTAGCTTGTGATGAAGTAAAAGCTCACCTACTGTCCATAAGTTGGTCACTATTACAGTGTCATATGTCCTTTGTAATGTATCACAAACTGTGACTATCCTCTTTATTGGATGTAATCTCTATTAAGGGCAGAGACCTTTGACAACCTTATTTTACCATGTGTCCCAAGGTCTTAGAAGAGTTCATACTTATTAGTTTCTCAATAAATATTTGTGGAGTGAAAAAATGTATCTATTTCATGGCATTATTTTGAAGTTTAAATAAAATAACCTATAAAATGAATATTTCAATTCTTGGCATTTAGCTTACTATAAGAATAGATGTTTGTTATGGACTTTAAGATAACTTAAAAGATAACTAGTGACCAAGAAATTTAAAAATATGCAGAAAGTCAATATCACATAAAAAGACAAATGAGGACCTTAAGTACTTGTGAAAAATATTATGCCCTAGATGAGCAAATGAATGCAGTGATTAAAGAGAAACACTCCCTAAGAAATAAGACTAAAAGTCTGTAGTTAATGAGCTTCTTGCCTTTTTACTATTTATTAACTGATTTTAAAAATTCATGAGGTGTTCAGATATTTTTCCATACCTTATTTAACTTTATTTATTTATTCAAACATAGTCTGTACCTTTACCAAGAAAAATATCTTAATCTTATTGGGTTTTTTTTGTTGTTGTTCATTCACACAGATAATCATCATAATAATCAGTAAGTCAAAGTAATGCATGGATCTACATAAAATCATCTGAAACTATAATCCAGCAGTCACAACCAATCCATTTTATGGTCAAGTGTATAGTTAAATCTTTTATAATTAATTGGCTTCTAATTGCTGTGAGCAGCCTTCAGAACCTAAAAAGAAAATAAAATCTTTGTCTTGTTTTTCAGAAAATGCCAAGATTAGATGGGTAATTTGGATAGTAATTTTCTCCTTAAAAAATATTTAATAATTGTTGCCAGAATTGTATTCAAAATATTATCTTCTAAATTACTTTCCAAAATTATTTTTGGACAGATGGTATTTACCTAAACCCTCATATACCATTTTTAAGTTCAGTAACAAATATCATATGGGTGTTTCAAATATTCGACAATGCATTTAATAAATTAAAATACTTTAAACATTTTGTAATTAATATATGGGCAGCAGGTATATACAAAATAAGATGCAGATTTGCTATTTGCTTCCAAATTTCAATGTGTTTTTCTACATAAAATGCATGAGCCTAAATAAAAATTTTGTAGATCTTTTCCTTAATTTCCAAGCAATTAAATTCATTAGCACATCTAATGCATAATTATTTATCACATTCCTCAGACACAAATATATTATATATAACATTCCCTGTAATTGAAATAGTCCTTTACAACTTTATGTCAAGCAAGTTTCTAATATCTTCAAGGAAGTTCAGACCTAGTACATAGAGACCCCATACAGGCTAGTTTATGTAAGTCTCTTACTTCTGTGACTCAGTTCTTTTATCTGTAAAAGATATTATCTGTTGACTAACCTTCAGCATTATTATAAAAATGAGCATGAAGGCTAATTCTTGAAGCATCAATATGAGTATGAAAGTTTGGTACTGAACAAAAGACTATATTTTGTGTGGTTCACGCATTAACTTAGGGTCCACTTTACCACAGGCTTTGCCTGACTGATTGCCAAGTTACATCAATGTAGACAGCACTTTAAAATGTCCTTAGTCAACTCTGTGACAAATAGTACCCCTGGAAGAAAATCTACCTTTATAAGTGGCTTTAAGGTGTAGTCTGTTGACACTGTCCATCAGCTTCTCCTTAAAAGGCCCACAAGAAAGATAAAACTGAGAAAATCTCCAGTTACTAATCATGGCAAAGTTAGGATACATCTGAATGACCCCACTTTTTTTTTTTTTTTTTTTTTTTTTTTTTTTGCGGTATGCGGGCCTCTCACTGTTGTGGCCTCTCCCGTTGCGGAGCACTGGCTCCGGACGCGCAGGCTCAGCGGCCATGGCTCACGGGCCCAGCTGCTCCGTGGCATGTGGGATCTTCCTGGACGTGGGCACAAACCCGTGTCCCCTGCATCGGCAGGTGGACTCTCAACCACTAAGCCACCAGGGAAGCCCGACCCCACATTTTTGAAGAGTAAATTCTCTTTAAATGCTGTAAGTCTGGGACAAATCTTCACGGCAGTGTAAAATACAAACCTCTCATTTGTTCGTTCACAGTACACATTTATTATATGCCAGCGATAATACTTGGCACAGAAAACAAAGCAGGAAGTGAAAAAGCAATGTCCGTGCTCTGTTATACAGCTTACCTCCTTCAGAGGACACACAGAAGACAAGGAATAAAACCTAGAAAATATAGATGATAATATCCTACTGTGATAAGTATTCTGAACAAAGCAAACCATGGAAACCCAAGAGTGGTTGGTGGGAAAAGATTCTATTACTTTGAAGAGAGTGTTCACAGAAGGCTCTTTGGGGAGATAATATTTTGCTGAGCTGGGAAGATCTGGAAAAATTGCAGAGAGACTGAAATAGCATATACAAAGGTCCTGAGGTAGGAAAGAAGTTGGATTTTGAAGCCAATGCAGGTCAGTGGCATGATTGATGAGAAAGGCAGGTAAGGCCAGACCAAGTAGAGCCAGATCGCATTTTATGAATATCTATTCTGCTCCAAACTCCAGCTGAGCTGAGATTGCAGGGTCTGAAACCAAAATGCTACATTTTGACTCCATTAGTTACTGGTTTACCCTCTCTAAGACCTTATTTCCTTAAGTATAAAATAGACATAATGATAACCCTTATTTCATAGGATTGTAATGAGATTAAATGAGTTTATGCAAGTGAAGGGCTTAAAATAATGACCATCTATAATAAGTGCTCAATATTCTCAGTTCATTGTTGTTGATGGTGTTCTTTTCCTTCTGTTCATGGATTCATAACTCTTCCTCTTCTCCATAAGATTTTTTAAAAAGATTTTGAACTAAATCTCAGATGAAGAAAAAATATCTCAGAGTAGCATAATAAAAGAGAAAGAGAAAAAGAAAAATAATATTTATTGAGTATTAGATGCTAAACACCATGTCTGGTCTTCTCACATATTGTGGTATTGTGGCTCAATCATTATCATAAGAATCTTTTGACATAGGTAAGTATTATCTGCATTTTACAGATCAGGAGACTGAAAGTCAAACGTTAAGTTACTACTCAAGGTACAAAAGAATCTAGGAGTAGAGCTGGTATGTAAACCATAGGATGTAGAGATGGAAGGAAGGAAGGGATAGGGGTATGAGGGAGGGAGGGAGGGAGGGAGGAAGGGAGGGGAGACAGAAGGGCAAGCGAGCAAGTTAGGGGGAGAGTAAGCAACTTGTTTTGGAGGGGAAAGAATTATAGAACTCTTTGAGCAATAAAGAAGGAAGTAGAAATTTACACCAAAAAAATTGACAAGGGGAGCATTTTGACACATTTAAAGAACACCCAGAATTACAGACTGAGAAAAGCCTATTTTCTCTCCTCTTTTAGTTCCTAAAGAATTTCCTTCATTCTGGCAGCTGGCTTTTGTTTTCTGATTTAAGAGCAGACTAGCTTCTGAGATGAAAGAAAATGTTCAAGTTTTTAAAATACATTACTAATTTTAAAATATTGTGATGGATCCTGGCATTTCCCCCACTACAACAGTACAAGACCTATCTTGTCTAGAATACATTCTTATGTAATTTGAGTTAATTTCCTGGTAATTATTGTCTTAGAATTCCTTAAAGACATAATAATTCAACCCAAAATACCTCCAAACATCTACTGAAAAATCTAGAGAAAAAGAAATAGAAACGTTTAAAAAGCAGAAGGAAAACAATGCTCCAAAATGTTTTCTTATAATCTTCTAGTTTATCAAATGCGCAAGACATTATTATTAATTCATTTTCAGAATCTTCTAAAGTGGAAATGCAAACCAAGGTAAGGACTACCTGAGGTTCACCTTTTAATCATGCCAAAACAAGCAGCACTCTGAAAATTTTACAAGAAATGAAGTATTAAAAGCTTCCCATCTGCTAGGTTCTGAAAATCATACAGAGATTTAATAACTTTTCCAGAGACCAGAAATAAACCAGAGCCCTTCACTTACCCTAAATAGTGCCACATTTGGAACCTGCCATAAAATCAAAGCATTAGATAAAATCTAGTGATGTATGATCTTGGAATTAGACAAAAATTAAATTCATTTATTTTTGTTCTAAATTCAGAAATTGTTTTTGGAATATATATTTTTTAAAGTTAGTGTTCATTTTTTACCACTTTATCTTCCAAGCAATAGAACAAGCAGTGCCCTTGATGACCAGAAAGCTTGAGAAATCAATGAAAGATGAGTGACGCATAGGATTGATTGAAACAGAAAATCGTAGTGCATAGGTAGACTCTTACAGAAGAAGAGAGCTGCCCATGAGTGTTCACACCTCAAAGGTGGCAGGTATAGGGGCAGAAGAGGAGTTGGGGACCATCATTGGGAGTTATTCACATCAAACTCATTTCAATGATTACTTCCTGGAAAAGAAAGAGATTGGAGACAAGAAGATACCAGGGGAATTTTATTTTATTTTAATTGTTTGACTTCTTTACAATGAGAATGCTGTCATTACTCATGTATGTATGTAACTAAAAATAATTCACGAAATAAACAGAAAAAATGAACATATATAAAATAACCCTTGTGTTATAGAAATTGAGGCATGAAAACAAATTTCCAAATTCAAGACTAAGTCATTTCATGAAAAAATCTACCTCTGGGAATATCTGTGCTTAGATTTAATCCTATTATGTATTCCAAGGCAGATATTCTTAGTTCCTGACTTAAGTCTACGTTATAATTCAAGCTGAAGCCCAGAGGAAATGCATCATTTTCCCCCATTTTATCACACTGAAACTATAAGCTGCTAAAATTATTCCCTAACATAGGTACAGGCGGAAATCTGACTCAAAACAAAAACACAAAAAACAACAGCAACAAAAAACCCCAAATATTTCCTGCTTAAATTATTTACCATTATGCCATGTTATTTTTAAAAAGGTAAGAAAAGACAGTTATGCCAAACATGTCCATAAAACTTTCTTTGATGCAAACTTACAAAAGACCTATTTGAACAGTTTATCAACATCACCAGAATTCCTTTTGGAAGATACAGTTAGCTATTCAAACTACACAAAAGTGAGTGACTCATACATGCAGTTAAATACGTTCTTTACACGACAGAAAGGCTGTTTTCAGAACGGAACTCTACGTAAGTCAATAGGAAGTGGGCAACAATTTTTTAAAAGAAAAACAAACAGAGAGGTACTGGTTGGATATAAATGGTTGGCAAAGCAGCTGTTCATTAAAAATGAGGAGGTTTGGGCTGCCCTGGTGGCGCAGTGGTTGAGAATCTGCCTGCCAATGCAGGGGACATGGGTTCGAGCCCTGGTCTGGGAAGATCCCACATGCCACGGAGCAACTGGGCCCGTGAGCCACAATTACTGAGCCTGCGCGTCTGGAGCCTGTGCTCCACAACAACAGAGGCCGCGATAGTGAGAGGCCTGTGCACCACAACGAAGATTGGCCCCCGCTTACCACAACTAGAGAAAGCCCTCGCACAGAAACGAAGACCCAACACGGCCATAAATAAAATAAAATAAAATAAAAAACAGGTTTGCTAGTGTCAACTACGAATTGGCATTTTCCACTGGCATTTGCCATCTACCTCTACAAGGATTAAATCATGTGCTGCTGCAGCTGCTGACTTTCAACACCCCCTGAAAGGAGTTCAGGTGGAGAGCAGAAATGAGGCACTCTTTGCTCTGGGAAAAACTGGCAGAACATGTCTTCAGATAGTTCGATATTTTCAGGAGCCAATTTTATGAGCCCAATTCTTGTATCTCCTCATATCTAGAAAAGCACTAAAATCCTTCATGGTGACATCTGCTCCTCATGACTAGCAGTAACCCACATGAGACTAGCAGAAACCTTCTGTAAAATAAATACGTGCTCAGTTGCATGTACTCCCCCTTCACCCAAATCACATGTATACTCACCTTCCCCCCTGCCTCTTTGGAGCAGTTTCTCAGAGCTATCTGGGATGCTGTCTCCCGGGCTGCAGTCCTCATTTTGTCCCAAATAAAACTTAACTTGCAACTCTCACGTTGTGTATTTTTTTTAAATCGACAGTAGTAAATGATGTGGCCAAGATAAATAATACAATTTGGAAACAACTTCTTTAGCCCACCAGACTTTGAACCAAGAATATGTACCGATTTCTAAATCAATTTAGTTATATCTTCTTCTAGTCAGAATGGAGTAACAGAGATCAAAATAACCCTCTTACCTGAAACAACAACGACAGCTAAAATGTATTAAGCTACTCTTTTTCAAGACACAGAATATCAAATCACAAAGAACAGTGATCTCTGGGTGATGGTTAAACAAATGAGGTGAGTCCTACGTGTGACCCAGCTGTTGTCTAGAGAAAGTTGGCAGTCTGAGGTTTGGAGAGAAGGAACCCAGGCAGATTCCAGGGATTCCCTGAGGTGAGGAGTTGGAGCTGAGAATTTAGGCAGACTAAGTCAAGAGGACTGCAGAAGAGAGAGCTGCAGAGAGAAAGAACTCTGGAAAGACAAAACAAAAAGGTTTTGTCTCTGTAAAGAGAAATATTTAACAGTAGGTTGAGTGAACACTGCTGTGGTCTACAAAAAGCTTAAATGCAAGACCCACAAGGACTACACAGTTTCTTAGTAACTTAATTGTGTCCAGAACAAAGCCAAAGACATTGGAATAGAAAAATATCCAGTATCCAACAATGTAAAATTCACAATGTCTGGTATCCAATCAAAAATTACCAGATTTTCAAATAAGTAGAAATATAGAATACATAATGAGGAGAAAAATCAAGCAATTGAAAGTGACCTAGACCAGATACAAATGTTAGAATTAGCATACCAGGACATAATATACAGTTTTCATGACTCTATTACACATGTATAAAATGTTAAGTAAAGTCATGGAGGGTATAAAAAAAAGACCCAGTCAAACTTCTAGAAATAAAATTACACTAGGTGAGATGAAAAATCTTCCCACAAAGGACACTAGAAGCCCAGATGGCTTTCCTGGTGAATTCTACCAAAAATTCAAAATTGAACTAATACCAATTATTTACAAACTCTTACAGAAAATTAAAAGGAAATTGAATGCTCCAGCTCATTTCATGAGGCCAGCTTTACCCCAGTGCCAAAATTGGACAAAATCATGGGAAAAGAAAATTGTAATAGGTATCCTTCATCAATATAGATGTCAATTTGGAAACAAAATTTTAGGAAACTGAATCCAATAATATATGCAAAAAACAATATTGAATGATCAAATGAGTGTTTTATCCTAGGAATGCAAAGGTGGTCTTATCTTTTGAAAATTAATCAATGTAATTCATCATAATAACAAACTAAAAAGAAAAATCATATGCTCATCTCAATGGATGCAGAAAAACATTTGACAAAATCCAACATGCATTCCTGATAAAAACTCTCAACAAAATAGGGATTTTCTCTTAGATAAAGGGCATCTATGAAAAGCTTACAGGTAATATCATATTTAATCATGAAAATATAAACACTTGCCCTTTAAGATCAAGAACAAGACAAATGGATCCACTCTTGCCACTACTATTCAGCATTGTCCTGGAAGTTCTAGCCAGTGCAATAAGGCAAGGCAATTAGATTAGAAAGGAAGAATGACATGACTGTCTCTGTAGAAAATCCAGTGGAATCTATAAAAAGCTACTATAAGAAATAAACAAATTTAGCATAATTGTAGTACTCAAGATCAATATAAAATTCAATTTTATTTCTATAAATTTTATTTCTGTATATGGCAACAAATAACTTAAAATTGAAATGAAAAAATTAATAGCATAAAAACATGGACTATTTAGTGATAACTTTGAAAAAAAAAAAATTTCCAAAATCATGTACACTGAAAACCATCACTGAAAGAAATTAAAGAAAAATTAAATAAATGGGAAGACATACCATGTTCATAGGTCAGGTAACTCAGTGTTTTTTAAACAGTAAATTTTCTCTAAATTCATCTATATGTTCAACATAATCCCAATCAAAATCCAAAATTCTTTGTAGAAATTGACAAAATGATTCTGAAACTCCAGACTGGCTGAATGACCAAAGAGATTGCACGGCTGAACCACTAATGTATGTCTCTTTTGCAAGAAAATGGATTACATTGCTTCTCTTACATATCAATGTTCAAAGCAAGACATATGTTCTATCCTTACAGCAATGGGGCATGAAGGATAGTCCTTTAGAATGGAGGGGCTCAATAGGGAAGAACAGATGGAAGGGGCCACAAATATTTTGACAATACTTCAACCCACCACAGTACTAGAGTCCTCTCTTGCCTGGTTCAAGACACTTTATATAGTGCTCTACCTGGATTCCTTTTATCTCACCTCCAGAGATGACTGGATCACTGTGAATGAGCCCTCAGATGCCAGCAAGGAAGAAAGACTCTTAGTCAAATAAGCCAAATATCTACCCCAATGGAATCACCGGGGCCCCAGAACATCCTAGAGAATCCCAAATCTGCAGAGAAGAAAGAGTTCCTCTTTAGATTCAGATGTGGAAGGTTCCAGGGTGAACATGATCACCCTAGAAAATTCTCTTTCAAACCAATATTTCCCCAAAGTGACAGCTTTTTAGAATTATCCTGGTACTATGATTAGCTGCATTGCATCTGTACTCTGGCCAACCTTATGTCACCAGGACCCTAGCAATCCATGGCTTGGAACCACCAGATCTCTGGAGGCAGTTATGGTTTTCATCACTTGCCTCCCCTATACCATAACTTGCTACAACATAAACATCTTGGAAAACCTACTAAATCAAAGATACCTTTTGGTAGTGTATATATGTCCTTGTCACTCTCTCACTTCGTCTCAGTTAACCCTCCCCCTCCCCATGTCCTCAAGTCCATTCTCTATGTCTGCATCTTTATTCCTGTCCTGCCCCTAGGTTCTTCAGAACCTTTTTTTTTTTTTTTTTTAGATTCCAAAAAATGTGTTAACATATGGTATTTGTTTTTCTCTTTCTGACTTATCTCACTCTGTATGACAGACTCTAGGGCATGGACATATATACACTACCAAATTGTAAAATAGGTAGCTAGTGGGAAGCAGCCACATAACACAGGGAGATCAGCTCCGGGCTTTGTGACCACCTAGAAGGGTGGGATAGGGATGGTGGGAGGGAGACACAAGAGGGAGGAGATATGGGGAGGTATGTATATGTATAGTTGATTCACTTTGTTATACAGCAGAAACTAACACACCATTGTAAAGCAATTATACTCCAATAAAGATGTTAAACAAAACAAACAAACAAAGAGATACCTTTTGAACTCCAAGAATTTAGTGGAGGAAGCGGTATAGAGAAAAGGTGTGCCACCAAGTTATGCGTTCTACAAAATGAACAGTTGTATAAAGATATGAAGACGTTTTCATTTCCCATGACTGTTTATTTTTCTAGGTCATTCAGCTGAAGTATTTTAGTTATGTAATACTAATCTTAACGAGAAAAATAATATTCAGTCTCAGCAGAGCTTTCCTCAGAGTTCCCTTTGTACTTTGCTCATTCCCTTGCTAAAGTCATATCCTGTGTTCTGCCATGCTATAGACAGGTCTGGTGTACATATGTTTACTTATAAGTTATTTACAGGTCTGAGCTCACCCTCAACTACTGTGCCACCCCAGCCCTTCCCCAGTACAGGTTGTGGTGTCTTCTTGGGAGTAGGATCCATATTCTACTACCCTGGGTTCCCAGTCCCTACCAGAGTGTACATAATTTTAAGGTACTCAATGAGTACTAAATTATTTCATGCTGTAAACTCTGCTTATCAGAACCACATAAAATGAGGTATTGTATTTCGGAAAATGTTTCCTAATCTGCATTTGTCTTCTTAACATGCCACTGCAGAGATTAAACAGGACTATGAATCTTGTCCATGTTATATTTTTCATAATATAAACCATCAATTAAATGTTGATCTCTATGACAACACTGTCCAGAACAGAGTCATTAAATCTAGGAAATTTACATAGATACACTGAATTTCCCTATTTGGAATTTTACTATGTTTAATGGCTTACAATATAGCTACCAGATGCAGTTCCATAAAATTTGACACTATGTTATGATGAGGAGACAGACAAATTCTAAAAATGCCCATTGGTTACTTACAGAACAATGAAGTTTTAAATGATCTGGGCGGGGTGTCTAGCTGAGAGCTAGGCGCACCAGCCTAGAGAAAGGGATGTGGACAGGGCACCAACACATTTGTTGTTAAAAACCCCACTTTCTGGGCTTCCCTGGTGGCACAGTGGTTGAGAGTCCGCCTGACGATGCAGGGGACACGGGTTCGTGCCCTGGTCCGGGAAGATCCCACATGCCGCAGAGCGCCTGGGCCCGTGAGCCACAGCCGCTGAGCCTGCACGTCCGGAGCCTGTGCTCTGCAACGGGAGAGGCCACGGCGGTGAGAGGCCCGCGTACCGCAAAAACAAACAAACAAACAAAAACCCCACTTTCTGTCTATCACAATGCTATTTACAACAGTAAGGAACTGTCAACAATCTAAATCTTTAATAAACATCTGCAGTGAAATATAGTGTAACTGCTCAAGACAAGGCTTTACATTGTTTTATCATAGAAAATATCAAACATATGAAAGTGATACAGAAGAAGCACATTAAGATCCCGTAAGTACTCACCACTCAACCTTAACAAATATCACCTAAGTGTTTGCTTGTTTTATCTATATCTCCTTCACTGGCTTGACTCCCCTTCTCTGATTATTTTGAAGTAAATGTCAAACATATTGTTTCATCACAAATACTAGTATAAGATTTTTGAAGAATTTATGATGAAAGGTTAAATTTTTCATGTTTTCAATGAAAACTCAAATTACAAAAATCTATATCAAATATTATCCCAATTACTTTTATGTATATATAGATCAATAAAGGAAAAAAAATGGTGTTAATAGACCAAACTTTTAAGAAGGGATTATCTGAGAATTCTGAGTTCATATTTGTTTGTATTTTTCAAATTTTCTACAATGAATAGGTCCTTCATATCTGCCCTCAAATGTTTTTACAGAAATAATATGTGTATAAATTATTCCTTAAGAAAGCTGTTTAAAACATAAAACGGTTATCTTTAAAACATATATATGGAATCTAAAAGAAAAAAAAAGGTCATGAAGAATCTAGGGGCAGGTCAGGAATAAAGACACAGACCTACTAGAGAATAGACTTGAGGATGCAGGGACGGGGAAGGGTAAGCTGGGACAAAGTGAGAGAGTGGCATGGGCATATATCCACTACCAAATGTAAAACCGATAGCTAGTGGGAAGCAGCCGCATAGCACAGGGAGATCAGATTGGTGCTTTGTGACCACCTAGAGGGGTGGGATAGGGAGGGTGGGAGGGAGGGAGATGCAAGAGGGATGAGATATGGGGATATATGTATATGTATAGCTGATTCACTTTGTTATAAAGCAGAAACTAATACACCATTGTAAAGCAATTATACTCCAATAAAGATGTTAAAAAAAAAATACTCCACCTTCTTCAGGCCAACCTCTGAAGTGGGTTATCTAGTGAAACAAATAATTTCATCAAAGTGTCTCTTTCACCTAAACAGATAGGCCTTGGGTTGCTGTAAAAATTCTCTGAGGAGCTTAAGAAGAGACCCAACCTGGAAGTTCCACATGTCCGCTTGTCCCCTCCCTATCTGATTCAAACCAATTAAGAAAGACTTGGTACTTGTCCTGTGTTGAAAATTCCTGTCATCCCAGTGGAAGTAGAAGACAGCCAATCCCATATTACAAAGTAGTTCTTGCAAACCCTTCTAAACCTGAGTCATCATCACAGATGATTATTGCAAGGCAAGTGCTGATCTCCTGGAGGAAGTCCAGCACAAGAGTATTTGGACTCATTTCTATGTCTTCTGGAAGCATTGATAAAGGTGTAACTGGAAAACCTCTACTCCTTACTTCCAGAAATCCAACCAAGAATGGCCAAACCAGCACCCAAAGGGGAAAAAAAAATGTTGTGCACGACGTATTTTGAAAATTTTAGGATTTATTCACAAAATATCTCCAACATGTCTTGTATAAGTATTTATACTTAAATTTAAAAATACACATATATGAACAAAGAAAAAAATAACTTGAGAATAGCAAGGACTCCATCTTCTGATTCTGTCTTGTAACTGGATAAGCCTTTGAACTCACATACACACATATCCACATGTACACAAAGTCACATGGCTCATTTTGTAATATGAGAAAGAGGGAAATGTTAGGAAGAATATGTGAACTTAAAGCAGTTGAAACGTTCACATTTCTGTCAAGATGTCTGTTGCTGTATGTGTGACAAGATTTCTTTCCATGTAGAGTTTAGAGGGCGAGGACTTCGTGAAATAGCAAACCTGATGTCACTTGCATCCAGTCCTGATCAGGATGCAAAAATCTATTTCTACTGCTCACATCAGAATTACAAAAGTGCTTGAAGGCGCTTTGATAGAGAATATTCATAAACAAATACCATTCCTCTTTTACATACCTGCACAAGGGTCAGCAACTCAAGAAGATTTTGGGATAGGAGCAATTGAGAGGAAAAAAATGAAAAATGCATTTACTACATGGTTATTTTATCTTTCTGAATCTCAAATGTTTTTCCAACTTGAAATATTAAACTAGGAAAGTAACTGTGGCATTGGACAAATGTATAGATTTGAACGGGTTAGAATCACAGATACCTGAGATACTCGGTTGGAGTTTGCCTTTTTTCTGCTTTAACTGTCCTGAATAGATTAAGATTCTTTTTAACTAATGGACAAGGACAGCTTGATCAACTAACGTGCTTCCTCATGTGGCAGCTAAATTATAGAGTTGGAATAGCAATGTCCAGATTTTGCAACTGCCAGGACATTGAGTTTCATTCATTCATCCAACAGATAGTGAGCACTTAATTATGTGTCAGGCACTGGCTTAGGCTTTGGAGATACCGTAGTGGATAAAACCCCCCACAAAATCTCATTTTTATGGAGTGTACATTGCAGTGGTTTGTTCAAAACAGGTTAGACTATATTATTTAATTTCATAACCTATTTCTGTGTTCCCAGAAAATCATTCAGAAAGTCAAAGTAATGGGTATATAGACACCATCAAGCTACTTCTCTTTTATTCATTCCTATGGAGAATGGAAGTTTCATTTTTATTATTCATCAAAACAAGGGTCCTTCTAAATATGCCACTATTGACAAACATCAGGACTAAAAGCCTACAGTTCCTTTAGTATTTTACATAGAAGGTCTTTGAGAGGACTTTAATAAGCATCATCTGATTGACTATTAAGTGCTCATTGTATTGGATTTGATCAGCAAATTAGATGTGATCCCACTCTGTTACCATCTGGGACAACTATACATCTTTAAAGAACATGTTTAGTTTATGCCATAACAGTGAATAATAAATTAGTTTACTTGCTTATTACAAAGTAACTGATGGAGAAGTAGATGATGTAAAAGGTTTGGGGTAAAATAGGGAAGCCAGTTAGAGAAGATGGATTTGTTATAGATAATAGCAATAATTTGAGCTCCAGTACGAACAATCAAAATCTTAACTGTATTTGGCATCTATTCCATAGTGAGTCAGTTCATACTGTCTCTTCCTAAATCCAAGTCATATGTCCTTATTTAGAAAGCCATCTGCATTACCAAGCAGCATACCATTTATTTCCAAATGATGAGCATTTGGAAATAGCATTTAGCCACTTTTAAGAAATAAATAACAGTACACAAAAACTTCTTATAAAAGTCTACAACTAATTGCATTTCCAGTGGAAGCAATGACTGTTTTGGTCTAACCCATATAAATAATCCACTTCAATTGTTTCTTTTCTGGTTTTTAATATCAAAAGCACACAGTGAGTCCTTACCAGTTACAAAACCATCATTATTTAACATAAAACAAAAAAACAATATACCATACAAGTCACCTACAGTTAAAGACAGGAGAGGTATAAAAGTGGTGAGTCAGGTACTTAATTGGGAATCTAAGAGTGCTCTAAAATACATTCTGAATGAAGGCACTAAAATATCAACAACAAAAACCAAAACAAAAGTCTCCCATTATAGATGGCTAATCTGATAAGACACTAAAGTGTGAGAAAGTGGACTAATTTTCAGTCAGCTAAAATGCAATGGCCTGGGGAAGACCACCCCTACTAGAACATTTTGCTGAGTTAAAAGTACTATGTATCTTGCAAGTTTAAGACAATAGGTGAGTAAGTCAGAAGGATAAAAACAAATACCGTATGCTAACACATACACATGGAATCTAAAAAAGAAAAAAAAAAGTCATGAAGAGATTAGTGGTAGGATGGGAATAAAACACAGACCTACTAGAGCATGGACTTGAGGATATGGGGAGGGGGAAGGGTAAGCTGTGACGATGTGAGAGAGTGGCAGGGACTTATACACACTACCAAATGTAAATTAGACAGCTAGTGGGAAGCTGCAGCATAGCACAGGGAGTTCACCTCTGTGCTTTGTGACCACCTAGAGGGGTGGGATAGGGAGGGTGGGAGGGAGGGTGACGCAAGAGGGAAGAGATATGGGAACATATGTGTATGTATGACTGATTCACTTTGTTGTAAAGGAGAAACTAACACACTATTGTAAAACAGTTATACTCAAATAAAGATGTTAAAAAAAAAAAAGACTAATCAAAAACCGTAAAAAAAAAAAAAGACAATAGGTGATTATTCAAGCCTGTGAAATCTCTGAGAGCATAGGTTTAAGGGACAGCGAGGGAACTGGGTAGGACAGAAAAAAAGGCAAGCAACAATGGCTTTCTCATTGGACTTGAAATGCTTTGGCATTTTATTCTCAGTATAAAATGATCCAGAGATTTTTATGCCTACACTGAAATTAACTTTTCTAACTTCACCCAGATTATTTTTCCACTTAACACTTATAAACATTGAATGTGTTGACATTTGCATTCAATTCAGTAAAGTTTAATTTCTATATTTTCTTTCCTCATAACAATATAACATTTTTTTGGCTTTAACAGTAACCAGAACAACTCCTAAAATAGCTACACTAAAAAAATTTCCATTTCCTAACATAACATTGAAATATTGTATCTATCACTTAAATTTTCCTTTCTCTATTACATATTCAAATAAAAATCAATCTATAATAAATGAACACAGTACTAATTATACTGCAATCCTATATCATATATATTTATAAAAAGAATTTTTAACAAACTTTTCCAAGTCTAATTTTAAAAGCGTTTTAAATCCCACATATTTTAGGGTTTATGGTGTAAAAATCAATATTTTGTATTGTTAGAAAACTTTCCAACTCTTGCTCTTGATTTGGTGAGCTAGAAAAAAATGTACTCCTACAATTGTGAAGTCAGACTAGGATTTCTCAAGGTTGTACTAGTTGTAGACTGAAGGTCATGAAATCTTTGACACACTTCCCAAGGAGACGAGGTGTTTCTGTCTCTCCCTCCCACCCCCAATTCTCGGTGGGCTCTGCTTTGACCAACAGAATGCAGTGGAAGTGATGCTGTGCTAGCTTCTGAGACCAGGCTTTAGGAAATTGAAAGGTTCCTCTTTGAGTCTCTCAGAATACCCTGAGCCCCAGGAAGCCTGTCTACCTGACATCGCCCATGCTGGGAGGGAAGGTCACGTGAGAAACCCTTAGGTCTGAGCCTCCAGGAAACCAGAGAGATGCTAACCACCCCCAGCTCTTTCCACTCTGGCTCAGGATGGAACAGGCGATGTGGAGCTGAGACAAGTCTCTGGCCACAGTGCTCTGCCCACCGCCATAGCAATCACAATAATAAAATGGTTGCTTCAAGCCTTTAAGTTTTGGAGTATTTTTTTTTCTTTTTATTAGATCCCTCTTTCTTGATTTCTCTACTTTTCCCAGATACCTCATTTATTCTGCTTGAATCTTGGTGTATCCCTCCAAAAATCTGAGGAGGGTTTAAATAACATCCTTGTGCATCCTGCATATGTATGAAGTAGACATCTACATTTTTAATGCTTTCCCTATGTAACTGAGATAACACACTAACTTTGAAGAATCACTTGTATTAAATTAATTAAACAATAAGGCCACTAGACTGAGATGACCTTAATGCCTTAGCAGCAAACCGAAAACCTAAGCCTCAAAGTTAAGAAATTGAAACCTAATTACAACCAATCACAAACAGCCAAATAGACTTTCTCAAATAAGGCAATCACTCATGCTAAAGCCCATCAAATAATTTCCTTGCTTTGCTTCCATATCTTCTCTATAAGAGCCTTTCCCCAGCTCCTGTTAGTGGAGTACTCCTTACCATTTCCAGTTGGTGTTGCTGATTCAAATTGAGTTTTGCTCATAAAATCTTAGCTTTTCAAATATGTTCCAGTTTATCCTTTAACACTGGTATAGCAAAATGAGGCTCTGCTACTAATTAGTTGTGCTCATTCAGGCCCAATTTCCCTGGCTGAGGACTTCTGACTCTGAAGTTCTGTGCCCCACTCTGGCTAATGTTCTTTCTCAGAACTTGCCTTGAAAGGGTATGGATAATAAAATTTGCTTATGCATATAATGGATTTCTATGTGACTAATGAATCCATATAATAGCATTAGCATCACCAAACCTTGATTCTTAATTAATACCTGTCCTGTAGAGGGGCCATCTTATGTCCTAGGGATAAGAAGAAATATTAAGTATGCTATAGTTTCTGCCCTTAAGCAGCTTACAATTTATTTGAGGAGTTAAAATGAAACATGAATAAAAGAGCAAAAGGAAACTTAAAAAAAACCACAAACTACTGAATAGCTATTTTGTTGTTGTTATTGTTGTTTGTTTGTTTCCCAGCTCCTATCAAAATTCCATTGGAGAGAAATGAGATTTGTGGAGGGTTAACTGAGGAATATGCAATTATTTACTCCTTTAACCTAAGTTCTATGTTCAGATGGAACCAGCCTAGCAGAAAGCTCCAGATGCAGATCATATAAGTTTGTCTCCTGTACAAAGTTCTATTTGACAATTATGCCTTTCACATTCTTTTTAATTTTGATTGAAGAAACCTTAAGAAATAGCTGTAAGGCTTCTATTCCCCAGTTTACTGTAGGAATATAAGGAGCCTTGCTCACTGCATCAGTCAGTACCCAGCGAATGGGGTCCCATGCAATACAAGCACTGGGAAGCATCCTTCTCTCTTCATTAAGACTTCCAGGAAGCTTAGGGCCACATACCAATGTCATAAGAACATTTATTCACTTAACATTATTTATAAAGAGTCCTCTTATATTGGGCATAATTTTCAAAGTTGGGGGATACAGTAATGAGCAAGACTCTTGCTCTCCTAGAGTTGGTATCAGAATTGGGGAAGAGAGAGAACAAAATATAAACACATATGTGAACAAGAAATTACTTGGTTTTGATGAATGCTCCAAAGAACATAAAGCAAAGGGAGGTGACAAAAGAGACTTGAAAGCTTATTCAGACAAGGTGGTCAGTGAGAACATCTTGGAGATAGTGAAATCTCAAAAAGAGAGACACAGCATAAAAAGAAGAAGCTATCAAAAGATCTGGGAAAGTGACTGGTCTAAGCATAGGAAAGAGCATGTGCAAAGGCCCTAAGATGTGAGACAGTTTGGGTGTTAGGTCTGTGTATTTGTGTTTCATTTTCCTTGCTCTTGGTTTCCTAATTTATTTCTATTTTGGGGGTTCCAATTCTTATTTTACAATTATTTTATTGAATATATAATACTTTGTCTCAGTTGTCTTCGATAATAATAGAATGAAGCAAGACAGCCAGAAGAATTAAATGTTTTTAGTAAGATACAATTCTTTGTTTGAAGTGCTAGTACATTCTCTGCAACATCGTTTGCCTAGAAAATTTTAAACTATATATGTGGTTGGCATTGAATTTCTATTGGACAGTATTGTTCTAACCTAAATTTAAGGTACTGACCTCAATACTTTTAGTTAGAAAGACCCCAAAGAAGAACTATGTGTTTAAGTGCTTTTGATCTGAAGTAGAGGAAAGCTGATCAGGCAAGTCACTTGGCAGGCATTTAGGAGGATAATATTGAACAATAAATCACTGTAAAAAATGTGTTCCATATTTTTGAGGACCAACTTCATATCACTAATGTTAACTTTAACAATTTGACGAAACAGTTTAAGCTGGTATTGTTAGCATGTGGCATGTGATTAATGAAACTATGAAAATGTGTATGATATCACTAATATGTGGAATCTAAAATATGACACAAACAAACTTATCTAGGAATCAGACTCAGAGACATAGAGGACAGACTTGCCAAGGGGGTAGGTGGGAGAGGGATGGACTGGGAGTTTGGGCTTAGCAGATGCAAGCTATTATATACAGAATGAATAAACAACAAGTCCTACTGTATAGTGCAGGGAACTATACTCAATATCCTATGATCAACCATGATAGAAAAGAATATTAAAAAGAATGTATATATATGTGTAACTGAATCACTTTGCTGTACTGTAGAAATTAACACAACATTGTAAATCAACTATATTTTGGTAAAATAAATTTTTTTAAAAAGAAAATATATGTGCATTTATAAGGTATGTGTGAGTGCCACATTATGGAGTAGGGGAGATGAAACAGTGAGAAAGGGTGGAACAAGAATAATCAGGAAACTCTATGCTGAGACAGAGGGTCCATCAGCCTAGAGCCCTACTGTATACCAGGCAATCTGTACCCATTATCTTCAATGCTAACTGCAGGTGGAATTATTATCCTCACTGTATGGTTGAAGAGACTGAGGTACGAGGCTAGTTAAACACCAAAAGCCGCACATTTAGGAAGAGTAAGATCAGTAATCTCAGCAGAAAACATTTCTGGAGGGTCTTCTATGGATAGAATATTGTATCAGCTATTGGTCAGGAGGACAAAGTAGAAGATAGAAGACTTTTGTCTCAAGGAGCTTGAAGCAGAATCGGAAAGAGAATAAATATGTTTTTATGTATTTGAGTTTAATGTTTATTAGATGAAAAAAGAGGGCTGGTGTAGAGAATTGTGCTCTCAAATAATACTGGTCTGGTTAATCAACTAAGGTTTTATTTAGCCTGTCTCATTTCTTTTTGTTACCGTAGATGACTAGAGTGATGTTACAGGTTTCAGATAAGTGGAGAGAAAAGCTTCTCCCACTACCATTTCCCCACCCTCAAGCAACTCTGCTCAATTCACTAAAGGACCTTTAGAAAAAGAGGTAACAAAGAAAGTCGGACTACCTGCTCTGCTTATATTGGCCAAACATCTCTATGCTATTTATGAGTCTCACACTCTTATGACTTTCTGATTATGTTTTGAGCACAAGTTTTTAAAACCCACTTTATTACACACAGTCCCATTTGGCAAGCAGTCACATTTATATATTTTTTCCAATATATAAAATCGAATCCTTTGTAATTAAATTGCTTTTTATTTTTCTGAGTGCAAATGGGACCTGCAAGAAGCAGTCTCAAAAACGGAACACATTTCCCTACAATCGAAACTGTATGTGGTTGACTGGAGAGCTAAATAGTTTTGAAAATATTGCTCTTATTACTTTCAGTAAGGGCGTATTATAAGATGCTATACAAATATATACTTTTGAGAAATGTCCTTTTTATTCACTACTTCAGGTTAATGGGTATGCTGCTTTGTGAAGCTAGACAAAAGACACACATCTCACCCTGGGCTTACAGAATCACAGTTTTAAATTTTCCTTCAAGCACAAAATAAGTCAAGCTGTAGAAGTACACAGATTTTTATTAAACTGTGAATAAATGACATACTTAAATTACTTCTTAGCTGTGGATGCTCATGAAAATTCACATCACTATTAAGCTTTTTTTAAAATTCTAAGCCTGAAAGTTTTCCTATATTTAATTTTTCTTCTTTCATAAGAGAGGGATATTTAAGTAGACACCAACTCCAACTTGGTAAAAATAAAAAAAATATTCACAGAAAGCACTGGCTTTCAGTTGCTTTTATTATCTGTGAATTTCAGATCAAAGAACTAATTCAAATTATTTATTTGTTTAGTGCCTACCACATAATGTTCAATGTAATATTATCAAAGTAAAAGACAAAGAAGGATAAATAATGCACAATCTAGTTGGGGATAAACAAATAACATATAAAAATAGTTCCCCCTAAAATGGTAATTAAGGACTATTACATATAAGCTAATCTATGATTCCTTTTGAGAAAATTAACAAAAATGAGCTAAATTAATTGTACAGCCAAGAAAGAACAATTCAAAATGTTTTTTAAGCATTCAGTTTGGTCAGACTAAATGCAACCGCCACTAGTATCAACAGAGCTTCCCAAAGCCCTACCTTTTAAGTACAGGACAAATAGCACACAATAATCACCTATAAATGAAAGATAAGATGGATATTGAGTGTTAGTATTCTTAGAGAAAGAAAAACAGTACTTTCAAAATAAAATATATGTATTGGAAGTCATCCAAAAATTCACAATAATTAGTATTTTCAAATTAGTTCAATTTTACTAGGAATTTGTTAGCAATTATATCAGAAGATACCTCGAGACCCTTTCAAGGTAATATCTGTGGAGATTTTTGTTATCTGCCTGGTGATAACATAGTACAAAAGCTTAATACACTACAATTTAATTTTTCAAATAACAAATACATTTAAAATTTGACTGCAAAAGTAAACTTTCAGTTTCAGTTCCCTGAACTGAAATAGCAGACAGTTTAAATCTCTTATTTTTTTTTTCTCACCAATTGATCAGTCTTTCTTTTTTTTAACTTTTAATTTTATATTGGAGTATAGTTGATTAACAATGTTGTGTTAGTTTCAGGTGTACAGGTAAGTGATATACATGTATCTATTCTTCTTCAAATTCTTTTCCTATTTAGGTTGTTACATAATATTGAGCAGAGTTCTCTGTTTTTACTTTTTAAAGGCAACTTCAACACCATTCCTACTGTGGTTCTCAGGCTGTCTTCAGAAGCATCCCTCAATCCAGGCACTGTCGGATTCCCTGGGATTATTGCCTGGTTAGAATTTGGAGGACATGATAGGAAACCTCCCTTCTATAGCAGTTACCAGTAGATATGGACCTGTGCCCTCCCCATTTGTGACACAGGTTGCACCCAAAGGCTGTAATCTGTCCACACAAAAACTACCTTAAATTGCAGTCAGATCCCAGAGCACCCATTCAAGGATGAATACCCCTTTCTCAGCGATCTCCTTTGGAACAACTCCTCCCCACTCCCTTTCCCACTGCTTCAAGTTTGTTCCTCATTCCTTGAACTACCAGTTGTCAGCCAAACTTGTGTTGGTATTTTCCTGTTCATTTTGTACTGTTGAATATGAGCTTAATCATACCCCCGATTTTTTACCCTCTGCCCAGCTTAAGCATTGGACAGGGACCCTGGCTCACCACCGTTTCAGGCACCAAGTCATGGATTGTGGAACCTTCTGGTAGCACTTGACCCTAATGCTGCCCCTTTGTATCTCTGAACCACTTTGAACCAGTATGTGGAGCCCCAGAAATGGGGAAGGCTGCTGGCTTAGTTGATTTCTCCTCTGTTTCTTGGCTACTGTCCCACTACTCAGACAACCTCTAGAAACAAATATTTAGATATTTCCCCACCAGCATCACATGCTGGTGCTCAGCTCAGGGGATGCCCATACACAGAAATCCCAGAACTAAGACATGGCAGCATGGAGGTGCTTTGTGGGTACCGACTGGTGTCTGCGGGAACTATACTATGGTGGGGTCTGCTACCGTTTACTTGACCCACATCCAGCCATAGCAAAGATGGAGAGTGAGAGAGCTGTGAGCACAGGATGCTATCTATATGGCTGCTGGGGCTATGAAAGTGAGTAGGGTATGGCTGTGTCGTAGACAAGTCTGCCGTCTAGTGAGTTGTGCACATTTGATAATATCTTCTATCAGTGGAGGCGTATACAGCACACAACCATTTTCCTCCTACAACTTCCAGTGCCAGTTAATAGCCATAGGTTTTATAATATCAAAGCTGACAGAGCATAGAAATTATTTCATGTAAGCAGGTGTTTTACAAGTTCTTGTGAAGTTTAGAAATACTGTATCTTCTGTAATGCGTTTCAGCACTACCTTATTGTTGAGAATACACCGCATTTATCTACAATCTAAATAAAAATGTTTCCATACAAATGTTCAGTTTGGTGGCCTACACCTATTCTATAATAGTGTGATTTGTTACAATTAGCCTTCTAAAGTAGATAAGGTCAAATAAGCAGAGCTGATAATAAAAGTAAAGATATAAAACAAATACCTGAATTTATTGGGCATATCATTCTGTACTATTTTGAATACATGCACTTCTTATTAGCACATTAGTATTATTACCCCAAAATAGAGAACACTTATTTAGACTGGAGTTATAACTCCCATTTTCCACATGGAAAAGTTAATGACAACAGAAATTCCAAATAACATTTATCTATAGAATTAGGCATAACTACTGCCAGACTGCAAAATTGCCTCTATAAACCACATAATGAAGATTTTACAAGTATGGTTGAATGAAGTTCATAAAATATCCGTCCATAACATCCCAGTAATTTTGAGCATTTTTAATTTATGGAAAGAACTTGCTCAAATTAACACTTTTCAGTTTTTAGATCGTTACTAGCAGGAAAACTTTTTAAAATATTAATATTTCATTAAAACTTTATGCTTTCCATTTTGAAGTTAGCAAAAATTACCAGGAAACACCATAATCCATACCCTTGAGGAAAAAGTAATGAAAGTTATAACTACTGAAAATATGTTTAATTTCAGAACTAACTACCTTCTTTAATAAGAATTAGAAAAACAGCTACAATTTCCCCAACATATGTAAAATTCTATGCGCACAATTTAAAATGTGTACTATAAAATAGCACTGCGTGTTTAGGAGCAAGTTCTCATTATTTGCTCCCTGTCATCTCGTGCCATTTATTTTTTTTTGCCTTTGTTCAAACTGTCGCCTCTAAATGGAATGCCTTACATCTTGTATCTACTCAAGTCAAGGCCCACTGGCTCTGTGAAGCCTCACCTCAAACTGACATTGCCCTTCTCTAATTTTTTTGTTGTTGTTGTTCAGAATATCTATGTTCCACTGTTAAGCCTTTAACTGATGCTTTTTCACTACTCCAGAACCTAATAACACAGTTTGCACATTATTTGTGAGTTAAATACACGTGACTTCAACAGGTTTCAAGCAACTGACTCTTTCCATTTGTCACCAACATCTTTAGCACGATGCTAGGCACAAAGTGATTCCTCAGTAAATGCCTGATCATTGCTTCCCTTGCCTGGATTTTAGCCCAGTGACAAGAACTGCCTCCCTGCAAAGTAGCAAGAATATGAGCACAGCTGTCCCTATGGTCAAGCAATTCCAGGCTTCAACTATCTATTTGGTTTCCTTTGGATTAACTTTTACTCAATATATTTGAAGCTTGAAGCAAGTGATGAAACTCTGCGAAAAAGCTGAGGAAAAACCATTATAGAGAAGAGCTAAGAAGAGATGGAATTGCTGATGTAAAACGTTCATTACAGGGAATTGGGTACACTTTCTGTACCTGCTCCCTATTATTTTACACCATCCCAGATGCTTCAGGTTCAGTCAAAGTACCATTATGTCTGTCTGTCTTCTTTTGGTCTTCATATCAGGCAGAGGCCCAAACTATCAGACAGGCAAGGAAGTGTTTAATACTTTGCAATTACATTGCTGTGGCAACTATTCAGGTTTTCCTCCCACTCAGCAGTGTCTCTGGAAATTGAACATGGATTGGAATGCTCGGGGAACTTTCTGAACTGCACATATGTATTCAGTAGATCTGGATGGGGCCTGAGAGTCTATATGTGTAATAAGCTGCTGATGTTGGTGGTCTAAAGATGACTCATTAGATCCAGGCCCAAAGATTCTGATTTAGTTGGTCTGGAGTGGG
The DNA here is from genome assembly GCF_026419965.1 of Kogia breviceps. NCBI lineage: Eukaryota > Metazoa > Chordata > Mammalia > Artiodactyla > Physeteridae > Kogia > Kogia breviceps. Next base: position 40,546,353 of record NC_081323.1, read on the forward strand.
CCCTGAGTATCTACGCTTTTAGAATGTGCTGAGTGATCTAAAATAGAGCTTGACCTCAGAAAAATTAAAATGGACCATCATCTTACTGAAAAAAATCCTTTCTTGTAATGTTGGTGTTTGAATAGTCCTTCATGGTAAGGAAATAATGTGACTGTGAAATCTTTGATAACTGGCCTGTGTGATGAGGAGGATGCCTCCTTTCCAACATTTCAAGCTATCTGTCAATATATAACTTCCTCCCCACTTTGAAAACCTCACACACACACACACACACACACACACACACACACACACACACAAGTGCCATCTTAGTGCAAGACAAAGTCAAGCATTCTAAGGCCTCTCTACTCAGAGTGGCCCAAGGATCTGCTGTGTCAGCCTTACCTAGGCTTTTAAGAAATGCAAAATTTCAGTCTCCACCCCAAACCCCCAAACCCACAGAATCAAAATTTATATTTTTAATAAGATTCCAAGGTGATTTGTTTGCTCATTAAAATTTCAGAAGCAATGCTCAAACGAAATTTTCTTGCATGTTTTCAAATGATTCACATTAATCCATTTCATAAAAGGGATCATTTTAATACAGTGGCCAAAGCACTTAAGAAAATTAACTTTAGTATCCAGCCAGAATGAATAATATGAGGGAATTTACTACTGGCTTATTTTTTTTTAAACTATTGGCTTCTTTCTGTTTTGTTTCAGCAAGATAAAACTGAGCTTATACCAAAGAGCAGAATACTCATACCTCAAGGTGATCAACGGCTTTGCTGCCTATGACCCTCATAACAAGGAGTAAATGATTGGCTTGTGGTTGCTTTAGGAATGAGGTACAGCATCCATTGGAACACTTATTTCTTTCCTTTTATCCCCCTACCATTACTCTACACCTTCTTCAAATCCTGTAAACTGCTCTACTGGAAGGTCTGCCCAGCAAACACTCTTGCAAAAGGAACCAATGGTGGAGTTGAGGTCCAAGATACAGCTTCTGGTTGGTGCCAGAAATGACTGTAACAACTTTAAACTCAAAGTGTGCAGACCAGCGCATCTCCGACACCTGGGAGCTTGTTAGAAATTCAGAATCTCAGGCCCCGCCCAGACCTGTGAATCAGAATCTTCAGCTTAACAAGATCCCTAAGAGATTCACATGCATCTTAAAATTTGAGAAGCAGTGGTATGTGACATGGTATTAGATATTGTCCCAGTAGAGATGTGGAGAAGCAGCCATGTGCATGATTGTAAGTCACAGAATCACTGATATAAGGTACCACAGGGGGAGGAAGACTTGCTCTTAAAGACAAGATCATATATTCTCTACCATTTATCCCAGTATTAATTAATTCTGTGTGAGCAGATTCTACTTGTATTAGATTATCTTATTAATTGTTTTTATACTGCATATAAACATTGCTCTTGAGCAGATATTAATTAGATCTTCTGGGCTTCCCTGTTGGCGCAGTGGTTAAGAATCTGCTGGCCAATGCAGGGGACACGGGTTCGAGCCCCAGTCCAGGAGGATCCCACATGCCATGGAGCAACTAAGCCCGTGCATCACAACTACTTAGCTTGCGCTCTAGAGCCTGCGAGCCACAACTACTGAAGACCATGCTCCAAGAGCCCGTGCTCTGCAACAAGAGAAGCCACTGCAGTGAGAAGCCCGCAAACCTCAACGAAGAGTAGACCCCACTCACCACAACTAGAGAAAGCCCATGCGCAGTGAAAAGACCCAACACAGCCCAAAATAAATCAATATATAAATATGTATTTTAAAAAATTAGATCTTCTTAGATGCCATCCATCCAAATAGTCCATGTGGAAATACTTCACACATGCCAATTATCTCAAACAATTAAGAATAGTGCAAGTATCTGAACTTTGCTTTTGGTTTTTTTTCAAACAAGAGGCAAGGCATAGAAAAAAGGGCATTTGAGTTCCAGCTCTTTGTTACCAGCTCTGTGGACCGAGTACAGGTTGAACTCCTCCAAACCTGTTTTCTTGTTTGTAAAATTGGAATATCAAGTCAAACTTTCTGGTTTGATGTATGCATATCACTTTTGTTTTTCTTTATTTCTTCAGAAGCACAGGTAAGTTCCATAAAATGGTTTTTGAACAAATGAAAATGTAAGAAAAAAACCAGCCTGGCACATCATAGGTACTGAGTATATATTAGTTTCTCTACCTTAATAATTTAACACTTTCCAGGTAGGATCTTTTGATTCCAAATATTTTAAATTTAAATTCAAATTTCATTTAAAATCTATATACTCCATGGTTTGTCCTTGCTATATATGTTAAAGAATATGTATGTATGTGTGTGTGTGTTTGTGTATGTGTCTGTGTATACATATAGTCTTCTTTTTTGAACAATTATATATTATTATTAGATGTCTGGAGGCTTTTGTTTAGTCAATGTTTGATTGTTCTTGGCCAATTTCAAGGTGAAAGCAGTGGTGGTACCAAGGGATGCGGGAAGATGAAGGTACTCTGGCCCTGGGGGGAAGAGTATTTTATCCCTGAAATTGTTTAAGCATTATGATAATAAAGAGTAGATCAACTTTAAGACGGCTTATAATCGTTTTAAAGTTCTTCATGGACAATGCATCTCCTCATTGCCTGAACTCAGGACCTCCTAAACTTAACCAATCACGCAGGGCCCACAAAAGGCCAATTGTAGTCCCCAGCCCAATGCAGATCTCAGTGACTACAGAGGATCATTGCTCCTGGTGCTTCGTCATGGAAGAGAAGCCTCAACGGCACAGCATTATGGTTCTACACACAATCCCTTATGATGGTCAACAGCAGCTCTGTGCAGGTTTTGCTCCCATCCTGCTGTCCTCCAACCATACTCCCTACCCCTCTCCCTCTCCTTCACTTTTCTTTTTTTTTTAACATTTTTAATGGAGTATAATTGCTTTACAATGGTGTGTTAGTTTCTACTTTATAACAAATTGAATCAGCTACACATATACATATACATATATCCCCATAACTATTTCCTCTTATGTCTCCCTCCTACCCTCCCTATCCCACCTCTCTAGGTGGTCACAAAGCACTGAGCTGATCTCCCTGTGCTATGCGGCTGCTTCCCACTAGCTATCTATTTTACATTTGGTAGTGTATATACATCCATGTCACTCTCCCACTTTGTCCCAGCTTACTGTTTCCCCTCCCCATGTCCTCAAGTCCATTCTCTATATCTGCATCTTTATTCCTGTCCTACCACTAGGTTCTTCAGAACCGTTTTTTTTTTTTTTTTTTTAGATTCCATATGTGTGTTAGCATATGGTATTTGTTTTTCTCTTTTTGACTTATTCACTCTGTATGACAGTCTCAAGGTCCATCCACCTCACTACCAATAACTCAATTACATTTCTTTTTACGACTGAGTAATATTCTATTGTATATATGTGCCACATATTCTTTATCCATTCATCTGTCGATGGAAATGTAGGTTGTTTCCATGTCCTGGCTATTGTAAATACAGCTGCAATGAACATTGTGGTACATGTCTCTTCTGGAATTATGGTTTTCTCAGGGTATATGTCTAGAAGTTGGATTGCTGGGTTGTGTGGTAGTTCTATTTTTAGTTTTTTAAGGAACCTCCATATTGTTCTCCATAGTGGCTGTATCAATCTACATTCCCACCAATAGAGCAGGAGGGTTCCCTTTTCTCCACACCCTCTCCAGCATTTATTGTTTGTAGATTTTTTGATGATGGCCATTCAGACTGGTGTGAGGTGATACCTCACTGAAGTTTTGATTTGCATTTCTCGAATGATTAGTGATGTTGAGCATCCTTTCATGTGTTTGTTGGCAATCTGTATATCTTCTTTGAAGAAATGTCTATTTAGGTCTTCTGCTATTTTTGGATTGAGTTGTTTGGTTTTTTTTTTTGATACTGAGCTACATGAGCTGCTTCTAAGTTTTGGAGATAATCCTTTGTCAGTTGCTTCATTTGCAAATATTTTCTCCCATTCTGAGGGTTGCCTTTTCGTCTTTTTTAAGGTTTCCTTTGCTGTGCAAAAGCTTTTGAGTTTCATTAGGTCCCATTTGTTTATTTTTGTTTTTATTTCCATTTCTCTAGGAGGTGGGTGAAAAAGGATCTTGCTGTTATGTCATAGAGTGTTCTGCCTATGTTTTCCTCTAAGAGCTTGATACTGTCTGGCCTTACACTTAGGTCTTTAATCCATTTTGAGTTTATTTTTTGGCATGGTGTTAGGGAGTGTTCTAATTTCATTCTTTTACATGTAGCTGTCCAGTTTTCCCAGCACCACTTATTGAAGAGGCTGTCTTTTATCCATTGTATATTCTTGCCTCCTTTATCAAAAATAAGGTGACCAAATGTGTGTGAGTTTATCTCTGGGCTTTCTATCCTGTTCTGTTTTTGTGCCAGTACCATACTGTCTTGATCACTCTAGCTCTGTAGTATAAAGTCTGGGAGCCTATTTCCTCCAACTCCATTTTTCTTTCTCAAGATAGTTTTGGCTATTTGGGGTCTTTTGTGTTTCTTTACAAATTGTGAAATTTTATGTTCTAGTTTTGTGAAAAATGCTGATGGTAGTTTGATAGGGATTGCATTGAATCTGTTGATTGCTTTGGATAGTATAGTCATTTTCACAATATTTATTCTTCCAATCTCAGAACATGATATATATCTCCATCTGTTTATATCATCTTTAATTTATTTCATCAGTGTCTTCCAGTTTTCTGCATACAGGTCTTTTGGCTCCTTAGGTAGGTTTATTCCTAGATATTTTATTCTTTTTGTTGCAATGGTAAATGGGAGTGTTTTCTTAATTTCACTATCAGATCTTTCATCATTAGTGTATAGGAATGCAAGAGTTTTCTGTGCATTGATTTTGCATCCTGCTACTTTACCAAATTCATTGATTAGCTCTAGTAGTTTTCTGGTAGCATTTTTAGGATTCTCTGTATATTGTATCATGTCATCTGCGAACAGTGACAGCTTTACTTCTTTTTTTCCAATTTGGATTCCTTTCATTTCTTTTCCTTCTCTGATTGCTGTGGCTAACAATTCCAAAACTATGTTGAATAATAATGGTGAGAGTGGAAAACCTTGTCTTGTTCCTGATCTTAGAGGAAATGGTTTTAATTTTTCACCATTGATAATGATGTTGGCTGTGGATTTGTCATACATGGCCTTTATTATGTTGAGGTAAGTTCTCTCTATGACTACTTTCCAGAGGTTTTTTATCATAAATGGGTGTTGAATATTGTCAAAAGCTTTTTCAGCATCTATTGACATGATCATATGGTTTTTCTCCTTCAATTTGTTCCTATGGTTCATCACATTGATTGATTTCTGTATACTGAAGATTCCTTGCATTCCTGGGATAAATACCAGTTGATCATGGTGTGTGATCCTTTTTATGTGCTGTTGGATTCTGTTTGCTAGTATTTTGTTGAGGATATTTGCATCTATGTTCGTCAGTGATATTGGCCTGTAGTTTTCTTGCTTTGTGACATCTTGTCTGGTGTTGGTATCAGGGTGATGGTGGCCTCATAGAGTGAGTTTGGGAGTACTCCCTCTGCTATATTTTGTAACAGTTTGAGGACAGGCGTTAGCTATTCTCTAAATGTTTGAGAGAATTCGCCTGTGAAGACAGCTGGTCCTGGGCTTTTGTTTGTTGGAAGATTTTTAATCACAGTCTCAATTTCAGTGCTTGTGATTGGTCAGTTTATATTTTCTATTTCTTCCTGGTTCAGTCTTGGCAGGTTGTGCATTTTTAAGAATTTGTCCATTTCTTCCAGGTTGTCCATTTTATTGGCATATAGTTGCTTGTAGTAATCTCTCATGGTCCTTTTTATTTCTGCAGTGTCAGTTGTTACTTCTTTTTCATTTCTAATTCTATTGATTTGAGTCTTCTCCTTTTTTTTCTTGATGAGTCTGGCTAATGGTTTATCAATTTTATTTATCTTCTCAAAGAACCAGCTTTTGGTTTTACTGATCTTTGCTATTGTTTCCTTCATTTCTTTTTCATGTATTTCTTATCTGATCTGATATTTATGATTTCTGTCCTTCGGCTAACTTTGGAGTTTTTTTGTTCTTCTTTCTCTAATTGTTTTAGGTGTAAGCTTAGGTTGTCTCTTTGAGATGTTTCTTCTTTCTTGAGGTAGTATTGTATTGCTATAAACTTCCCTCTTAGAACTGCTTTTGCTGCATCCAATAGGTTTTGGGTCATCATGTTTTCATTGTCATTTGTTTCTAGTATTTTTTGATTTTCTGTTTGATTTCTTCAGTGATCTCTTGGTTATTTAGTAGTGTATTGCTTAGCCTCCATGTGTTTGTATTTTTTACAGATCTTTTCCTGTAATTGATATCTAGGCTCACAGCATTGTGGTCAGAAAAGATACTTTATATGATTTCAATTTTCTTAAATTTACCAAGGCTTGATTTGTGACCCAAGATATGATCGATCCTGGAGAATGTTGCATGAGCACTTGAGAAAAATGTGTATTCTGTTGTTTTGGGATGGAATGTCCTATAAATATCAATTAAGTCCATCTTGTGTAATGTATCATTTAAAGCTTGTGTTTCCTTATTTATTTTCATTTTGGATGATCTGTCCATTGGTGAAAGTGGGGGTTAAAGTCCCCTACTATAATTGTGTTACTGTTGATTTCCCCTTTTAGGGCTGTTAGTATTTGCCTTATGTATTGAGGTGCTCCTATGTTGGGTGCATAAATATTTACAAGTGTTATATTTTCTTCATGGATCAATCCCTTGATCATCATGTAGTGTCCTTCTTTGTCTCTTGTAATAGTCTTTATTTTAAAGTCTATTTTGTCTGATATGAGAATTGCTACTCCAGCTTTCTTTTGATTTCCATTTGCATGAAATATCTTTTTCCATCCCTTCACTTTCAGTCTGTATGTGTCTCTAGGTCTGAAGTGGGTCTCTTGTAGATAGCATATATACAGGTCTTATTTTTGTATCCATTCAGCCAGTCTATGTCTTTTGTTTGGAGCATTTAATCCATTTACATTTAAGGTACTTATTGATATGTATGTTCCTATTACCGTTTTCTTAATTGTTTTGAGTTTGTTCTTGTAGGTCTTTTCCTTCTCTTGTGTTTCCTGACTAGAGAAGTTCCTTTAGCATTTGTTGTAAAACTCATTTGGTGGTGCTGAATTCTCTTAGCTTTCGCTTGTCTGTAAAGGTTTTAACTTCTCCACCGAATCTGAATGAAATCCTTGCTGGGTAGAGTAATCTTGGTTTTTGGTTTTTCTGTTTCACCACTTTAAATATGTCCTGCCACTCCCTTCTGGCTTGCAGAGTTTCTGCTGAAAGATCAGCTGTTAACGTTATGGGGATCCCCCTGTATCTTATTTGTTGTTTTTCCCTTGCTGCTTTTAATATTTTTTCATTGTATTTAATTTTTGATAGTTTGATTAATATGTGTCTTTTCCTTTTTCTCCTTGGATTTATCCCGTATGGGACACTCTGTGCTTCCTGGACTTGATTAACTATTTCCTTTTCCATATAAGGGAACTTTTCCACTATAATCTCTTCAAATATTTTCTCAGTCCCTTTCTTTTTCTCTTCTTCTTCTGGGACCCCTATAATTCAAATGTTGGTGTGTTTAATGTTGTCCCAGAGGTCTTTGAGACTGTCCTTAATTATTTTCATTCTTTTTTCTTTATTCTGCTTTTTGGTAGTTATTTACAGTATTTTATCTTCCAGGTCATTTATCCGTTCTTCTGCCTCAGTTATTCTGCTATTGATTCCTTCTAGAGAATTTTAAATTTCATTTATGGTGTTGTTCATCATTGTTTGTTTGCTCTTTAGTTCTCCAAGTCCTTGTTAAACGTTTCTTGTATTTTCTCCATTCTATTTCCAAGATTTTGGATCATCTTTACTATCATTACTCTGAATTCTTTTTCAGGTAGACTGCATATTTCCTCTTCATTTGTTTGGTCTGGTGGGTTTTCTGCTGCATATTTCTCTGTCTTCTCATTTTGCTTAACTTACTGTGTTTGGGGTCTCCTTTTCGCAGGTTGTAGGTTCATAGTTCCCATTGTTTTTGGTGTCAGACCCCAGTGGGTAAGGTTGGTTCAGTGCCTTGTGTATGCTTCCTGGTTGAGGGGACTGGTACCTGTGTTCTGGTGGATGAGGTTGGATCTTGTCCTTCTGGTGGGCAGGACCACGTCTAGTGGTGTGTTTTGGGGTGTCTGTGACCTTATTATGATTTTAGGCAACCTCTCTGCTAATGCGTGGGGTTGTGTTCCTGTCTTGCTAGTTGTTTGTTATAGGGTGTCCAGCACTGTAGCTTGCTGTTCATTGAGTGGAGCTGGGTCTTAGCATTGATATGGAGATATCTAGGAGAGCTTTCGCCATTTGATGTTACATGGAGCCGGGAGGTCTTTGGTGGACCAGTGTCCTGAATTTGGCTCTCCCATCTCAGATGCACAGGCCTGACAACCAGCTGGAGCACCAAGACCCTGTCAGCCACATGGCTTCCAACAGGGTCTGCTCTCAAAATACCACAAAGAGCCATCTGGATGTCTTTGTTGAATCTGCCTCAGGGGCCAGGAAGGAAGTAGCCCAGCAAGGGACTCCCAGACTGCGTTTGGAAGAGGCTCATTTGCTTGTCTTGGAGCATAAGCCTGAGATGCAGGCATCTGCTTTGACTCACATTTGGGGACTGCTGAGGTGCTCTTCAGAATGGAGACTGGCTGATGCCATCCCTTCTCCTTCACTTTTGCTGATGTGTAAACTTGTCAAGCATGCTCCCAGCCTCACAGCCTTTGCTGTTCCCACCACTTGTAATCTTCTTCCCCCAAATTTCCACATTTTCCCCTCACTTCCTTAGTTCTCTCTCTGCTTAAATGTAATATTCTCAGACCACCTTTTTCCATGACATGCCATTACTCCAACCCTCTCTAGCACTCCACCCATCTTTCTTCCTGGCATTTAGCTCCTACCTGGTATTAGATTATGTTTTTATTTGCTTATTATCTATAAGGAGAAAAGTTTTATTTTATTCACGGCTAAACCTCCAGCACCTAGCTTACTACCAGGTACATAGCAGGTGGTCAGTATTGCTAAATATGTAAATAAAAACCATCTCCATATTCTGCCCCTCTTTGCCACTCAGGATTAGAATAAGCTGAAGACCATCATATCTAGTCTAAAATACATGCTCAGGTGAGATAATGACCAGACCAACACAGACAATTCTTTAACCCAACAAGTTCTCTTAAGGGTATCAATAGTGTTCTGGAGCATATTCCCTGTTTTTAAAAATAACCCACCATGTTTCCATTTAAGAAGAAAGTCACTACATTGTACGAATGAGATTAAAGTTCTTTACCAGTTTTACATACTGCTGTTGGCTCCAAGAATCAGGCTGCTAAGCACCCAGCTTCCCTGACAGTCTGCTTTGGGAAAAATGACATCAGGCCTTAACTCCTCTGAATCACATTTTCACCCACTGAGCAGTTTAGACAAAACCAATTACATGATGTCATTTTCTATTTCAAAAAGGAGGCCAGGGAACTTGGATAGATCTTAACTTCCCTTAGCATATAGAGCTATGGCAGACGGCTTCATCTTCCTGCTAATGGTACCCATTTGAATGATAAGTAACAAGTCTGGACTGTCAAAATCTATTCTCTAGTCAGATGTGATGCTTAGCTATTCAGTCTTGATGTTGTAAGGTGATTCCAGAGATATGAAAATGAGCTGGTTATTTGTTTTGTAAACTGAGACCAGATCCTTTGCTCAATAGAATTTGCCTTCCAGCAATGCCAGAAAACATCTTTGAATGAATTTGAAAAGAACTTATTAAGGAAATTACTTAAAATGTTATATATTAATTATTAGGCTGGTTTTAAATGTATAATTAATGTGCATGTGTAATTTGATTTCCTTTGGAGATAACTAACTCCATTTCATGACTCAAATTAATTTCAACACCATAAATACAAAAAGCAAATATCCTGAGAGAGTTGTGGCAGAGATAGTTGCATGTTCAAAAGAACCTATTTCCTCTTTTAGGCATCAGGTTGGACCCCTTGTCCCAGGAGGGAAGATGTGGTCGAGTGACACTAACTTTGAGCCAGTGGAATAAGAGCTAAAGTGTGTGTTCACAACAACCTTCCATTGGTAATCCTCCATGTTTTTTTCCCCTTTTGGCCTGCTGCAGCCTAGCAAGGTAAATTGGAAGTCCCTATTTGAAGATGACGAACTTACAAAATGTAAGAATCCTGGGTCTGTAAACCATGGCCTGAAAGGGAACAGTCTACCATAAGGAGCATTTTGTAAACAACAAAACAAACTTGTCTAGTGTCAAGTTCCTGAGATTTGGAAGTTCATCTTTTCCAGCATCCAGCATCAGAGGAAAACGGCCCCCTTCCTCATCCTTCTCCTACATCCTGTCTTTATAATCCAGTGCTTTGATCTATCATTCTTCAATTATCCAAAATAATTGAGTGATCACTGTAAGATCTGTGAAAAAGGTTGCCTGCCATATCAGTAAAAAAGGATGTCACAGCCATCAAGCCACTATAGCCGGCCCATGGTGAGCTCTGAGGAAACTCAGGATGGAGACAAACCGCTGCCACTGCCAAGCCCTCAGCCACTGCAGCCACCCCCAACTGTGGACCCTAAGGGGACTCAGGATGGATAGAAGCAGGATACTGGCCCCAGGTAGCTGAGGTATATATCAAAGGGATGATTTCAATGAACACAGACTTTTGCATCTTCCCATACATAGAAAAGTACTAAATTCATTAACTTGAGATATCTGATTTTCTTTAATTAACAGTAGTCTTTTGATGTTCCAACTATCTGGTCTTCATTGCAGAAACTCCTATATATCCTGGCTCCCCCCTTACCTCTTCATAGCAGTCCCTCAGAGCTATTCTGAAAAGCTGTCTCCTGGGCTTGAAGTCCTCAGAAAGTCCACTAAATAAAATATAATTCTTAACTTTTAGGTTGTGTATTTTTCTTTCAGTCTACAGATCTCAATGATTAAGAAAACTTCTCTGTTCCAGAGAGAGTCATTCTACAAAATGATGGTGTATCTGAGGTCAGACTAAGTTTTATCATGTCAGTGTAGCTGGTGATGTCTTTAACTCTTACATCAGGGGTTGGCTCACATACCATCTACCTTCTACCTAACGATAAAACTAAGTAACCACCAGAACACCATCCCTGGTACCATGTGCACAAAAATAAAATGAATAATAAATGAAATAAGCAAAATATTAAATAAAGTAAAATGAAATAAAATAACAATGAAAGAAAAAAAACACTTTTCTCTTGAGTTATATGTAATGGTCTATTTTGGCCCAAAATAAATTCCACAGAGGTTTGCAAACAATAATATCTTTACAATCAAGTTATCTATGCTTAATTTGCCTTGAAACAAAAGTTCAGCTACTTCACCAAAAGTAAAACAAAAAATAAAAGCTAAATTTCCTAAGGAAGACATAGCTAGTATCCTTAGGGGAAATTTGTTAAATGATCATTTTTTCATGTATCATGAACATGGAATCATTTAAAAATCTTTTATATCTTATATCTATATCCCACAGCAATGGGAACTGGCAAAGGCTATTTTGTTGTGGTTCTGATAAGGGCAGTAAGAGAGTCAGGAACAAATAAACTCTTAATTCATATTTCCAGAAACAGCTCCATTCCCTATACATTTATGAGAAAACATCGGAGTCACCAAAATATTATGTAAATGAGAAGATTCTCCAGAATTACATTGGCTGCATTAAAAAAGTTATTGTTCTAATTTAACAGACAGAGAAACTTTCCCAGCTAGACTACAGGCCATAAATGGAGGGCTGGTGAAAGCTAACACGTATGTGTTGAATTTAGAGCTCTTTGAAATACCTAACAAAGAAGGACTGTAAACTCCAATTCACTTAGCAGGGGGTCAATCATGAACTCTAGTGAAAAATAAACATGTCAGCTAATGGAGAGGAATCACTGTCTCAAATATTCCCAGGTTTTTCCTCTTTCTGTTTAACTAATGTTAATTTTCATTTGGTAAAATGTCAGGCTCCTTCCAATATTAATTCTGACCTTGTAACAGGCAACTTATCAATTGCTGCTTCACCTGACCATCATCCCTGTCCTAGTATGACAATCAGAGCTCACTATGGCAAGTCTCTCTCTTTTAGGGAAATTAATGTCTTTAAAACAATGCTTTCCTCAGTATGTTCCTTAGAACATGAATCTCAAAACAAGATTATTAGGGAAAGAAGAGAGTTTTATAGTAGTCCCCTCTATTCACTTTCTTTGGTTTCAGTTACCCTTGGGTCAACCTTGGTATGAAAATATTAAATGAAAAATTCCAGAAATAGTTCAATAAGTTTTAAATTGCCACTGTTTTGAGTAGTGTGATGTCTCAGCTGTTCTTGTTCCAAGGGAGGTTGTGAAACCCTTTTTCCCCTGCCCCCCATCCCCGTTAGTCACACAGTAGTCAGTAGCCTCCACGGTTACCAGATTAACTGTCATAGTATCTCAATGACAGTGTCCAACTAACCCTTATTTTACTTAATAATGGCCCCAAAGCACAAGAAGTGATGCTGACAATTCGGATTGTAAAGCACTTCCTTTACGGGAAAAGGTAAAAATTCTCTACTTCATAAAGAAAGAAAAAAAAAAAGTATGCTCAGGTTGCTAAGATATACAAAAGGAAGGAATCTTCTATCTGTGAAACTGTAAAGAAGGAAAAAAAAATTTGTGCTGATTTTGTTGTTAAACTGCAACAGTTATAGCCACAGAGCATGATGAGTGCATAGTTAATAGTGAAAAGGAATTAAATTTGTACAATGAGGCATTTTGAGAGAGACAGACCACATTCTCATAACTTTTATTACAGCATATTGTTTTAATTGTTCTATTTTATTATTAGTTATCATTGTTAATATCTTCCTGTACCTAATTTATAAATTAAACTATATCATAGGTACGTATATATAGGAGAAAACAGTGTATATATAGCTTTCAGGTGTCCACTGGGGGTCTTGGAACGTATCCACCAAGGATAAGTAAGGGGAGACTACTGTAGACTGAAACCCAGCCTCCATACAGAACACTTACATTGTTCATTTAAATATTAAAGGCTCAAGGAAGCCCTTTAGTAAATACACTGCCTTCTATTTATCAAGTCTGAGGTTCTAGGCTTATTAAGCTACAGAACCTCTCGCTGTTAACACCTAGTAACATTCAATGAAACAATTAGGGAAATGGTGATGTTAAATATAGCATAGAAGATATGAATTAATTACTATATTAAAACCAACATGTAGGTTACCCATGATACCTTTCTAACTAGTGATGGGGTCCAGGACACACCACCCAAAAATATGGCACCTTGGCAAATTGAATATTTTAAACTAAAGGAGTTTGAGAAAATAGCAGAAAGGGGAAGTCATTCTGACTTTCCCTTTGCCCTTCTTCCCTGCAACAGGTCAAAGAACCCTCCAGAAAGAGGTACCCTCCCTACACCTGGAATAAAGGAGCAGCCTTAGGTCCAAAGATTAATGGATGCCAGGAATATTCTGAAAAAAATAGGCCTTGCTAAGTTTCCTCCAGTTTATCACACTTATCGTGCATTCCTTTATGTATCATATTACTCTACGACTGTCCACTCTTCATCAAATCTAGCATAAAATTACTCAGGATCAACTATTTCTTCAGGTTTTCATTTTCTTATGAAGGCTCTTCTGTCAAGTAAAACTTACATTAAATAAATTTGTATGCTTTTCGCCTGTTAATCTGCCTCTGTCAGTTTAATTTTCAGATCTAGCCAGGGACCCTAAGAGGGTCAAAGGAAACTTCTCCCTCCCCTATGCTAGTAAAACAAATATTAACCTGTTCCTAATTGGTGAAACTTAGTTGTGTTTGCAAGTATTCCACACTATTTAGTTCTCTCTCTTCTCCCCTTACCCATTCCTTTATTTTTTCATTTATTTTTCATTAATTACTCACTTTTAACCAATAGCAAATGGTTAATCAAACAAGAACAAAACATACAAACCTACAAAAAAAATGACAATTTTTACAACTCAATTACTAAGAGACATGTAACCCATTTTTTAAAAAATGAGCAAAGGATCTGAATAAGCATTCCTCCAAAGGAGATATAGAAATGACCAATAAGCATATGTAAAGATGCTCAACATCACTAAGATTAGGTAAATGCAAGTGAAAACCACGATGAGATACCACTTCTCACCCACTATAATGGCTATAAACAAAAAGACAAATAATGACAAGTGTTGGTGAGAATATGGAGAAATTAGAATCATCATGCACTGCTGGTAGGAATGTAAAACAGTGCAACTCTTTAGGAAAACAGTCTGGAGCTTCCTTAAATTTTAAGTATAGAGTTACCATATGACACACTCCTTCGTATATACCCCTGGGAGAAATGAAATGGGAGAGAGGCAGTGAAGACAACACAGATGTAAATGCTTCAGAACTGATTGACCTAATCCTCATTTTAGGAAGCTGAAAAAATCGTGAGAGGGATACTTAAAAGGAAACCCACACCTGGAAACATTACAGTGAAGCCGCAGAACACACAAGATAACATGAAAATATTAGAAGCAGCCGGAAGAAAAGGTAACTTCAGGAAAAACAATTGGATGGACAGCTGTTTTGCCAACAGCTCCAGTGGGTACCAATCTGTAGGAGACTCTTGTCAGTGTGCTAAGGCAGAACCAGTGTCAACCCAGTACCAGAACCCCGTGAATCTAACTTTCACTATAAAGGATAAAAGAAAGTCATTTTCATTAAAAAAAAAAAAAGAAAAGAAAAATGTTTAACTACAAATCCTCACTAAAGGCATTCATACAGAATACTCCAGGCAGAAGGAAAATAATTCTAAATGCAAAGTCAGAGATGCACGGAGTGGTAAACTAAGAAACTAGTAAACATGGGAGTGAATTTAAATAAACATTGATTATATTAAAATATCTATTTTGTGTGGTTAAAGAAGATAAAAGTAAATACTGGATAATAGCTGAAGCTTAAATGCTTAACACATTTTTATTACTTAAGACAAACATAAAGGTGTTGATTAAATAAGAATTAAGTATTAGGCTAAACATTTCCTGGGTAACCAAGAGATTATAAAAAAAGAGTACAGGGAAATTCCCTGGCGGTCCAGTGGTTAGGACTCTGCGCTTTCACTGTCAAGGGCACAGGTTCAATCCCTGGTTGGGGAAAAAGAGTATGGTATATAATTTCAAACTAGCTCAATAGGGAAAAGAAAAAAAAAATTAAACCTGGAAAAATTGAGACAAATATAGAACAGTGAAATATGAATGACAGTAGCTAATTGCACCAACACAAATAAATTTCAAGTAGTGATATTGAATGAAAAATCAAGTTTCACAAGAATGTATACCATATGATTCCATTTATATTCAGTGTGATTTTTTGTTACAGGATCCTAAAACATGTAAAATTTAACAACATATTTTTAGAGCTGTTTGGTATTTAGAATGACTATAAAGAGAAAGATGGTAAAAATAAGCACGAGGGGCTTCCCTGGTGGCGCAGTGGTTGAGAGTCCGCCTGCCGATGCAGGGGACACGGGTTTGTGCCGTGATCAGGGAGGATCCCACATGCCGCGGAGCGGCTGGGCCCGTGAGCCATGGCCGCTGAGCCTGCGCATCCGGAGCCTGTGCTCCCCAACAGGAGAGGCCACAGCAGTGAGAAGCCCGCGTACCGCAAAAAAAAGAAAAAAAAAAAGCACGAAATTCATAACAGTGGTTACTTTGGTGGGAAAGAAAATCAGGGGATTGGGATGGGATACACTGAGGGTTTCTAAGGTAGGGCAAGCTGGTGGTAGTTATACACACGCTCATTTTATTATTCTTTGTTTTATACATATAAACATTTTAGTATATATTCAATACACAAAAGCATGTGTGTGCGTGTGTGTGCGTGCATGTGTGCACATGCACGCACACACACGCACGCACGCGCACACACACACACACACACACACAAATATGCTGTTGCTCTGTGCCAGGTTAGATTGCTGCTGGAAAAATGCCTTCATTCGTAGAAACCCCACTTTAAGGAGACAAATGAACACAATCTGAGAAAACAAGAACCATCAGGAGAGGAAGGTGCCTAGAAACCAGAGTGCATTGGAAATACATGAACTAACGGCAGTTTTTCCATCAGAGAATGAAGAAGTTAAATGACTTCAGGAAAATACTCTTCCAAT
This sequence comes from Kogia breviceps, assembly GCF_026419965.1. NCBI lineage: Eukaryota > Metazoa > Chordata > Mammalia > Artiodactyla > Physeteridae > Kogia > Kogia breviceps. The sequence continues at coordinate 40,562,579 of NC_081323.1, forward strand.
ATTTGGGTGCCTTTTATACAATCAACTGGTTAGACGGCTCCAAGGGAAAAGTTAGTACTGATCCATGGCAGTTTATGGAGACATACAGATTCAGGTTCATTAAAGGGAAAACATTCTGCTGTCTTTCTCAGACATGGTCCAGAGGTGAAATTTGGCGACTCAGGAAAGGGTGACGTCTTTGCACGAGGAAATATTTAGCCTTCTTACAAGGATTCTGGTGTTAGATAACTTTCAAAGCATCTTATAGTCAATCCGCAGATATAAAAATTTCCCTTTAGGTCTCTTTATACTTCATGGAAACATCTCTCTTGCTTTAACGATATCAGGTTATCAGAGGCTGTCCAGAACTGTTTTTTACATTTTTCTGGTCATGTTTTACACCATATGGTCATTTTTTACACCATATTTCTATATTAGTAGCCTGCAATTCTGCAATTCTCTGGTTTCTGCTTCAATTGTGGAACTCCTAGTTATGGATGTTTGGCTCAGAGAAAACAGTAAACATACAGGGTTTTCTTTTTCTTACATAATGAGATGTCTGCAGGTTTGTAGGGCTGTTACGGCCGTTTAGGGTTCTGGGTTCTTTATGTTTCTCTGCTCTGATATTTTCACCCTGTGGATTTGGTCTCCATGGTCACAAGATGGTTACTAGACCTCCATTTCTCATTTATTTGAGATTGGAATAACACAGAAAGGTGCTCTCACAATTCTTTGCCTTTCTATTCATGGAAGGAGGTTCTCCCTAGTTGTTTTCTGTTTATCAGTAGTTCATGGTCTATCACATTTGAGAGGTGATTAGGAAAATCAAGTATTTTGCATCCAAGTCTTACTGTGGAGTGAGGCAAGGAAGAAAGCACACTGCAGCGGCAGTGAGAGAGTCAGAGTTTAGCTCTTTTTCCTGCCATAGAAACTCAGACCTAAGACAGCATTGATTCAGTCTTGAGAGATTGTTAACAGTTAACACACCATGTTGGCTTTTACCTTTAACCAGACTGGTCGATTTACTTTAAAATGTAATCTAGAATGATGGTAAAATGTCTATAAGAAACACTGATGAATGCAAAGAGGAAGTTGAATTCACTTGCAATATCACGTTTTAAACAAAACATTTACATTATTTAATAAGGTCTATGGAGCTTGTTTAAGAGTATATAAAAGCAGACAGCTGCATTACAAGCTATAAACACTTTAACTAAGAAACATAAAATCAATCTGTCCTTTTTCAGAAATGCCTTGATTTGTCTTAATCATTCTTAAATCATTTTGGTGAAGCTCTCAGTTCAACCCATTTATAAATCATGATTGTACAAAGGTCACTAGATAGCTGCTCCATGCCATCACCAGTAATAAGAAGGCCATCAATATTTTCAGAACTCACCACATTCGTAAACAGTAAAAGAGCTTAAAAGGTTTATTCAGTCTCACGACAACTCAATGAGTTTATAGATGCAAAGTGTTTAGAATAGTGCTTTGCACACTAGCTAAATGTTAATTATTGTGATTTTTCTTATGGCCATGAAGCTGGCAATGCTTTTTCAAAAGAGGATGTGAAAAAATAAAAAAGGCTATCCCAAAGCCATTCTGCTTAAGAAAATGTCTGTTGTTTATCACTATAAACAAGTGGGAAATTAGGTATTTGAGAGGTTAGAATGGTGTATTTTTAAGATAAGATGGACTCGTGCAATTACAATTAGACTTAGCGAGACATTTATGACCCCAATTTTATTAGGGAATTAAATCAAACAACACAAAATCCTGAAACAATAATGCTATATTTATTTCCACATAAATTAAATTGCAAGGCAATACAATAAGAGAAACTTGGTAACCTTTTTTTTTTTTTTTTTTTTTTTTGTGGTACACGGGCCTCTCACTGTTGTGGCCTCTCCCGTTGTGGAGCACAGGCTCCGGACGCGCAGGCCCAGCGGCCATGGCTCACGGGCCCAGCCGCTGCGCGGCACGTGGGATCTTCCCGGACTGGGGCACGAACCCGTGTCCCCTGCATCGGCAGGCGGACTCTCAACCACTGCGCCACCAGGGAAACCCGGCTTGTGTGATTATTTCACCTCCCAATTAAGACTGCAGTCCTGTCCACATAAGGCATATTTCTATATTGCTTCACCAAAAATATAAATATTTAGGGGACAGAAAGAATATATGATAATATAACAACAAAAACTAGCATTTGCAGAGCAAATACCACTTGAAAAAGTGATTTGGCAAAAATTTCATGTGAATAACATGGCAAACCTGTGTGGTAGGTACTACCATAACCATGACTGCTATTTTGAGATGAGTAAATTGATGTTTAGAGCGATTAAGTGACTTACCAGAAGTTATCCCATAATTGGTGGAGGCAGAACTACCTACCCACTATGTGTTATAGCTTTAAAGTAGAACCTTTTTTTTACTATATGACAGTTCTATGAATCTGCTCCCATAACTGGAGACTAGATCTCTTACTAGGAATGCAGTTTATATGCACACATAATGTTCTTGGCCCTGTGCAAGATCCTGGAAGTTCAGAGATAAGTAAGAAGAAGCCCTCAATCTCGAGATCACCCTTCTCGAGACTGGGGAAAGCCAATGAACTATAAAAACCTTAAGTCCTCAGACATAGTCAAATATGGTAGGCAGCTATTGAAATGTAGACAAATTAAAATTCAAAAAATAAAATTTCAGTTCCCCAGTTACACTAGCCACATTTCAAGTGCTCAACATCAAATGGGGCAAGTGACCACTGCTTTGGACCCTGCAGATGTGGAATATTTCCATCACTGCAGCAAGTTCTATTAGAAGGCACTGCTCTAGGGCTTTGCTACTAGAGGGGTGATCTCAGCACCATCCTCATCACTGGGAGCTAGTTAGACATGAAGAATCTCAGGCCCCAAACTAGACCTACTGAATCAGAACAATAGCAAGAGCCCTCAGTGATCCATGTGAACATTAACATCTTAAAAGGGTTCTTAGAGAAAAGCTTTAAGAGCTTTCCCCAAACACTTTGACCAAGTAAAATATGTGGGCTGGTCAGTGGGTGCGGGCAACAGTGAGGAACATTTAACAGAATACAGAGGACTTTACATTCAGAACAAACACTAAAAGATCAATAATAAAGGTAATGGGCATCAAATATGGGTGACCTACATGCCAGGCATCAAATAGAGACTTTGCACATGTTAAACTAATTTCATGGACTCTGAATTTCAAACAGTGATTGGTGCTGATAATGCATTCACTTTGTGTTTTGATGAATGTTTGAGAGGAGGTAATGTTTCCAATGAACCTTGACTAGGCAGAATAATCTACAGGAGGCATTCACAGGGCTGAGTGGGGTGTACTGAAGGCAGATGCACCGAGTGTCAGCAAGTACATGGTCATGTATCTACAAATGATACTCTAAGCCATGTGTAAAATGATCCCTTCCCAGCTCTCAGGGGATGCCAGGAAAGTAGTTGTGGGTTCCCTTCTGATTGATACTGGATAATGTCAATATGTAACTGTAGCCAAGAAGCCTAGAAAAATGTTATGAATGCTATGACTAAGAAGGATTCAAGAAAGTACCAGAAAACAGAACTCACCCTGGTAACGTCTCTGCCCTTGCCTCATTACAATCTTGTGTGTGGTAGAATAATTTCTACCATTTTCCTATTAACAAAGAACAGCAAAGAAGATCTGCACAAATATGTTTTTTCTATTCACAGAGACCAGACTGGTCCAGAAAGACAAAACATTAGTCCACAAACAACTTCTGGGCTAAGAATTGCCACTGAAATTGGCATAATATGAGCAAAAATTCAGTTGTCTCATGTCGACATTCATCAATTTCGGGAAAAATATTACATAGTAACTTGACTACACCTCTTTCACTAATTCTGGGAAATCCTGTTGGTGAACATCCCCTCATTCATCACTCCAGGGTAATTTCTAGAAACACTGATAGTTGTGCTATTCAAAGTGGTGGTTTGGGAAATAACCTTGAATACAGTGGGGACATGTAGAATGTTGTGGCCTCCATGGCAGATAATGGCATGCAATGGTTTCAACGATCTGAGGTCATCTGAGGTTCCTGGAAGAATTCCATTAGATAATTCACATGGTCATATTTTTCATGAGCATCGTAACAGTCACAATAAAAATGTTAGTTTAAACAATGTCACATACCTCTTTCACGAAAGCATATTTAACTATCATTCTCTAATAATACTTGAAACCTTACACTATGTGAGGGCATTCATTAGTGCCCCTAAACCAAGCCCACACACAAAATTCAAGTGACCATTACTTGGTAACAACAATAAAGGCAGGTGCAACACATAGCAGACTAGAGTCTCGAGCATCAAGTTATAAAGGACCAAACCACAAAAGTAATTAAGCACTCAAAATCAATAATCTACTATATAACGATTCTCTAGGAACTATATTAATCCCTGTCCAAAGAATATGATTGAAAGGAAAAAAAATGATCTCCATGCAGATGCACATTCAGGTCCAATACAATTACTATGCAAATGCCTTAAGACAAAATTAACTTACTTAGCCAAAACTTTCCCTTGTAGATGAGTAGACAGATTTCCTTGATTTAGCTGCGTAAGTATGTGGGGCGCGGCAAAGCGTTGCCGCAAAGCAGGGTAGAAAAAGCTGAGTCATCCATCCTGTAGCCAGTGCGCATGCGTTGAGATATGCTAACAAGGTTTTAGAGCAGTAACCAGTCCGAAGGCGACGTGTAATTATGCCTTCGATATGAACCAATCAGAGACTTGCACAGTATCCCGAATCTTATATAGGCAGCTGCCGTTACGGCTGCGGCGTCTTCCTTCCATCTTTCCTCAATCAAGCTGTACTCCAATAAAGTGTGATACGAGAAGAATCTAGCGTGTGGCGACTGTTATTCTGCTGGTCAGACGCAGCTCGTCATATAAGTGTTTTTTGGTTCACATTGTAGCCCATTGTTTTTCTACAAAGATGGATATAAACAAATATCACCATCACCTCCTCCCCTCCAAACCAATAACATTCTTCAGAGACTTTGCTAGACCTCAGCTTTGAAACTGTCGAATGGCATCAATGTAGCCTTATGCCTCCATGACAGGCGATTTACATTTTATCCTATGTTGGCTTTTAATTCTGTTGAAATAGATCTAAACATTTCTTGGAGTGTACACCATGTTATTAGAATATTTAGTAGAGTGCCAAGCTCTGTACAAACATTATTTTTTTCATCTGCATGATCTCCTTTCTGGAGTGGACGGCATGTTATTATCACCATTTTTTAGTGGGAAAAGTTAGCTTTGAAGGTCAGCTTCTTTACCTGAAGGAAGAAGTTCCATAAGAGTCCAGAACTACAATCTTAATTGTCTTTTACTGCAGGCAGGTAATGCGAATGAGGTAAGCAGGCCAAATCAGACAAGCAATAGGAATGGACAGCGTAACCGAAGAAAACATGTGCTCCCAAGTTCCTGTTTCATCTAAGGACAGTGGGATCGCCTAGTGTTTAAGGGTAAAGGCTTGGGACATTTCTCTGGACAAGGATATCTGCTTTCCCTTGGAATCAACACATCCAGACCTATGTGGAAGACCTACACCTTAAGAAAAGAACGTATAATTTGTTGAGAGATAAGCTAGGATATTGGAATTTTATCAAGTTGGAAGTGGCGGGAATGAACACTTACTAAGCGGAAATGTTCATCTACTCATTCAACAAATATTGATTGACCATGAGAGACAAACAGATAATGACCAGGCCATACATGACAATAGAACTCTGACCACAGCTTCTGTGGTAACCAGACCAGGAGCCACACCACAAACTTTCCAGTAACTAGACCAGGAAGCAAAACCAGAACCTCTGCAGCAACTGGACACAAACAATCATGATTTGGTCAATGGCTTTCATCTTTCCTATTTTTCTCCCGACTCTCCTTACAACTCAGAACCAACCAGAGAAAGCCAAGTATGCTTCCCAAACCAAGCGCATCAAATGCCCACTTCTAGTTAGCCCGATTTCATCTTCCCCATGCCAAAATCCTCCCGGAAAAGCCCACCTGCAAATTTCTGTTTGTTTTACTATAAAGGTTTCCTATTCTTCTGCTGGCCTTTGAGTCTCTGCCAAGTGCAAGTAATTGTTGCTGATACACTTGCAAGCTCTAACTGAATAGCTTTTGTTTATTCACATCTGTGTGGTCTTCATTTATTTCAATAAACACATATTAAAATCAACTTTATAAAGGGATCCAGCAAGTGGATGGAGAGGGAGACTTTACAAAGAGCTAAGGCACTGAGAGTTACGCACAGGACGGCATGCCAAGGGTAGTACTGGTGGCCGAGTGTGTCTGGAGTATAGAGTGGTGGGGGAGGGGTGTGGGGGTGTGGGGCTGTGTATCTACTTGGGAGTATAAGTGTGACATGACTTTGAACAAAGAGGCCAGGAAGATGATGAAGGACATTAAGTGATAAACTTGCAAGTCTGTAAGTTTATCCTTTAGTTATGGACAACAGTGAAAACATTTAAATAGGGAACTAATGCGATTTAACTTGAATTTTTGAAATGTTACTCTAGCAGCAGGATGGAAGATGAATGGATGGTAGGCAGTCCATGAGGTGAGTATGCCTAGGAAATCATCACTGTGGCCCAGATGAGAGATGCTGAAGATCAAAACATTGGCAGTTGGGACAGAAATAAGGACAGAATAAGAGAGATGATATTTATGTTACAGACACACAACTTACAAGATGTGGTAGAGACAAGAGAAAAACTGAGAATCACTCCAGGTTTCTAGGTGGCATGCTCATGGAGAAGAACAGGTTAGGAAGTAAATCACAGCAATAACTAAGAGCACCTGCTAAGTGGTGGACCTGGGACACAAGGTCAAGATGACTTCTGGAAAGCTCACATTACTCCTATTGATCATGTCATGTCCCAGGTAGAGTTAGACACTGAATGACAGTGGACATTGCTCCACACTTGAACTCTCTCGGTACATTTACAAAGAAGCATGACCTCATTAGGAGATCTTTTTGCAAGTGGAGATGATGTGCATGTAAAAATACGTTCTTGTATAAAACAGCGATAGGTTAAGAAATGTAACGACCTCTACAGAAGCCCAAGGAGGATACTTTTGGATAAAATGCACCATAGGTGAAGATGGTAAAATGATTTTTTCCCTCTTATGCATGTTAATTCTTACCTTTTATGTTACAATTTATGTACTTTTCCTTATGTGAATATAAACTTTTAAAAGCAGAAAATGCATCCTTTAAAAGATAAACCTATTCCTTAACTGCTACTGTTAAAGGAAGGGTCAGGTAAAAAACATCAACTCTTTAACTTGTGAAGATAAGACGGTGCCACCAATTAAACTAATGACGTTGTCACTTCTCAGACAGAAACAAAAAATCACCCCAAATCTTTTGCTCACAAAGCACAGCAAAGATAGGAATCTGCTTACTGCTACGGAATAAGCACATTAGCCATTTTTTTCTGATGCCTATATCATCTCACTTGTAAAGAACTTCTTTTGGTGGGTGGGTGGGGCAGTCATTCTGCAAGGCACTACGTAAAGGCAGATACTAAAAGTTTCCTCTTTTATGGGTTTTTTCTTTTTATTTCTTTCTTTTTTCTTTTTTTTTTTTTTTGGTCCTCATGTGCCAAAATAGAATGGTAGTATCGTGAGACATACGCCAAAATCGTATTACTTAAAAATAAGTCTTAACAGGCTAAGTTTATGAGATAAATTCATAATACTTTCCTCTTGGCCACTTTTAAACCTAATCTTTGATTCTCTCTGTATCAATTGTGAAAGCAAGATTGGAGTCATTGATTAAACCATAACACGTATTCCTCTAATTTTCCGTGCGTTTTTGTTTTTTTGCGGTACGCGGGCCTCTCACTGCCGTGGCCTCTCCCGCTGCGGAGCACAGGCTCCGGACGTGCAGGCTCAGCGGCCACGGCTCACGGGCCCAGCCGCTCCGCGCCATGTGGGATCCTCCCGGGCCGGGGCACAAACCCGTGTCCCCTGCATCGGCAGGCGGACTCTCAACCACTGTGCCACCAGGGAAGCCCTTCCGTGCGGTTTTGATTTTGATGTAAAAAGCTTTGATTTTGCTGTACACAACATTTTGATTACTACCCCTGCTTGATTAAGATCCTTGAACACAGATGAGAATTAATACTCAGCACAAAGATGAGAGCCCATGAAGGAAGTAGGAAATCTGCATAAGCGTCCACTTGTGTGATGGTGGCGAGTGGGTGGCTACAAAAGGACAAAGGTGGTCTGCAGCCACTTCCCTCACCACTTTCCCCCCAACCACATACCCACAGAGTCACAGAACTAAGAATTACAGGTCATAGATAAGAGGCAGACACAGTGGGCTTAGAAATATAATTATAATACTTGTAATAATAATCATTACTACATGGCAGGCAGGATACCACACATTGCATGTGCCTTATCTCAGTTAATCACATGGGCGATGACACACTAGATATTTCCATTTGGCTGTTTAGTAGGCATCTTGACAGCTTTCTTGATTCCTCTTTCTCAGGCTTCACTCATTCATTCATCTGTATATTCAACAAATATTTACTGATTACCCGTTATGTGCCAGACAATGTTCTAGGCACGATGAACCAAAAAGCAGTAAACAAAACAGACAAAAATATATACTGTCATGAGGTGTACATTCTAGAAGACAAACAAAATTGGTGAGTAAAAGGTATGTTAGTTGGGGATAAATGCTATAGAGAAAAGTAAAGCATGATAGTAAATGAAGAGACAGTGAAATTTTAAGAATGCTGGTTATGGAAGCCTCTATTCGTAGGTGACGTTTGTCTGAAGACACACAGGAGGGAGTGAGCCATGCTGGAATCTGGAGCACAGTGTTACAGACATGAGAGCAGGAATCTCCACCAAAGCACCATCACTCACCCGATTGCTCAGTCCAATGACCTGTTAGTCATCCTGAATTGTTTCTTATCACTTCCCATCCAACCCATCACCACATTCTGACACCTCCATCTCCAAAATTTATCCCAGCAACTTCTCTCCATATCTACTCTAGGCTCACACCCTCATCCACCCAATTGCTCTCCCCAGGGCCATGCCTTCCCTGGCCCAGAGTCAATTCCACACAGCCAGACTGACCTTTTAAAAACATACATCACATTCTTTCACTTCTGGAAGCTTATCTTCCAACATGTATTACCTTTGGCGTAAAATGCTCACTCCTCGTCAGAGCAGACGGGTCCTGCATCCTGGCTCCTTCTCCACCTGACTTCCCAGCTCTCTCTCCCACCACTGACTCTGCTGCAGCCCCCTGCCAACTCCTTTCAGCCTCAGAGCCTGCATTAGTCTACTTGGGCTACTATAACAAAATACTACCACAGACTGGGTGGCTTAAACAACAGAATCTCATTTTCTCACTGTTGAGAAAAGAAGGCTGGAAGTGCAAGATCAAGGTGTTATCAGGGTTGGTTTCTAGTGACACCTTTCACCCTGGCTCGTAGATGGCTGCCTTCTTGCTGTGTCCTCACATGGTCTTTCCTTTTGTACGTGCAGACATAAGGACACCAGTCCACGGATTAGAGTCTCACTCTTCTGACCTCATTTAATACTAATTACCTCCTTAAAGGCTCTATCTCCAAATACAGTCACATTGAAGGTTAGGGCTTCAACATAGGAATTTTGGGGACACAATTCAGTCCATCACAGAGCCTTTGCATTTGCTGTTCTCTCCGCATAAGATGCTCTTCTCCCAAGTTTCTGCATGGTTGGCTCCTTCCCTTCATGTGGATCTGAGGCCTTCCTTGATCACCCTTTGCAATAATACTGCCCTCACTCTTCCTCTCTCTCTCTCTCTCTCTCTCTCTCCATTTACCCTTTGTTATTCTTCTTCCAGCCTCCAATCCCTACCTGATATTACATTTCCTGTCTGAGTCCTAGAAAGCAGGGACTTTGTTCTCTGCTGTATCTCCAGGGCCTAGAATAGTAACCTATATAAAGCAAGTGTCCCTATTAGTTGGATGAAAACTCTCAGAGCATTTATACCAAGTGGGTGCTATTAGCCCCATCTTACAGAGGAGAAAAATGATGATCAGAGAGTTCAATAATTTGCCTTGGCTCCCTCAGTCAGAACCAGGATTTAAATCCAAGTCTGCTTACCTCCCAAGTGAACAGGTTCCATGTATTATCATCTCTGTCCTTTACAACAGCCCTATGAGATGGCTACATGAGTTACTGTAATTGTTGAGCTCCCATCAGAATCTACAGGGAACGGAACTGGCTTGATGAGGGGACCCTGGGACTCAGAGGCAGTGGGCTTCTTGCCCAAATATTGGAGGCGAAGTGTAGCTGCAGGAAGAAGTATCCTATGAAGGATGCTGTGCCAGAAACAGAGTTATCTTTCCACAGTTGGGTTACCTCACTCACAGAGGAGTAGAAAATACGAAGAAACCAGGATGCAAAGTCTAGCAGGGTCACGGGTGAATGAATTTGTGCCTAAGTTTGAAATGAACAGAGGAACATTCTCATCGCTGGAATTCTGGTGTCCATGACAGCCGGTGTGTTCATGGGCATTTAATGGGGAAGCAAAGATGGTGTTGTTGATCACAGATCATAATTATGCCAACAAAAGTTCCATCTCATACACTCACAAGCCCTCCTTCAGTCCTGAGTTATGTAACTCATGCTGCATCTATGAGGAAAGCTCTTCTCCAATGTATTCATCTGGTATAATTCAACTTATCCTTTAAAATCCAAATCAAATATCATTTATTCTCTTTGACTTTTTCTACTCCCTGTCTCTTTGTACAGAAACACATGCTTCTTTTCCAGGGTTCACTGAGCAGTATTAACAGAGCTCTTCACTGTAGAAGCTGGCTATATTCTGGCACACAAACCATTATTTGTTTTAGCTCATACTGTCTTCTGTGGTGTTCCTGAAATACACCACCTATATGTTATTCATCTTACATCTCCAGCATGCCAATATATGCTTAGTACTTTGGAGAAACGCAATAAATGTTTGGAAATGGAACTCAATTTCCAGATGAGGATCTTGATGCTTGCCCAAGATAATTAACTAATGGCAGAGCTGAGAAATGAATCTAATTTTTCTCCCTAAAAGTTTTTCCAGAGGCTGTATTGAATCTCTTTAAGTCATTTTATCATATGTTCTCACATGGCTAACAAACTCCCAGGAGGGACCCTGCTCTCCTTTCTCTTGAACTTCTGGCTCTGGCAAAAAAGTTAAGAGATGAGGAAAAATGAAAATATAAAAGAAAACTATAAAAATGGAAAAATCTCTTTCTACCAGAAAGTATTTATTTCCAGCAGTGGCATGAGAAAAGAGTTAAAAATTAAAATAGAATGTTGTTTTTCAAATTAAGAACCATCCAAAGTACAGCTGTTTCATGAATATTACTATTTAACAAAATACTCACAAGTGAAATTGTTTCAAACTTTCCCAGTAGATCTCTTATTATAGTTGGTAGCGATTTTAAAAACAGAACAGAATTCTATGACTGAGTTCCAGGGAATCTTGTAGTGGATATCAAAACTAAAATAATTCCGCCAAACATGTATATTACAGAATTTTTAGATGAGTGAAAGAAAGAAGGAAAGAAGAAAGGAAAGAAATTGCTTGTAAGAAGTAAATTCTTTTTTTTAAAGAAGGCAAGCTGAAAGGGGTTCACAGGATTAGTCAGATATAAGCAAGTCCACTTAAAATTTGTACCCAAATACAAATAACAATTTTTTTTTCTTTGAGCTCTAATTCTTTTATTTCTTACCACAAAGATAGAGTGAATTTTTAACCTGAAAATAACCTTGTGATATGAACATATATAGGTATAGCTGAATATAGAATCCATGAATGAGTACCATGTGTTTCAAAAATGAAGATTGTGTTATCACTGGTGAAAAATAAGCATACAGTTTCTATATTGTTGTAAAGTTTAGCATTCAGCTCACTGCTAGTATAGTTCTTGAGCATAGAAACAGTGAGAATCTTATCTCTGCTTGCTCTTTGTTGCATATCCCCCTGGCATCGCATACAAATTTGCAAAAATATTTTCATCAGGTACAAGTCCACTCTTTACAACTTAGCAGCAAAGTGATGAAGTCTAGTTTGGGGGCTTCTACTAGTTGGTGTTTGTTCTAATACCACAGTTCTTTCACAGAATGTTTGTCAACTGTCCACGCATCCAGGAACCAGTTCTTATCTTTAGTCCAATAGTATTGAGTTGGTCATATGTCATCAATGGAGGATGGTAGAATTCCTCAAAGAAAATCCTGCCGCTAGATTGGTTGTTGGCCCAAAATGTGGAATCTCTGGTGGATGCTTCACTAAAAACAGAGTCCTAAAAAGGAAGCATGCTTTCTATAAGGCTAAGGAAGAAAGGTATGCATAATTCAGTACTCTCCTTGAAGCATAAAGTAAATCCACCAGATAATTGAGGAGCAGAGATTAAAGAAAGGAGAGATGAAAAGAAAACAGTAGTACATTGGTAGAATTCTGATGAGACAATTGTGGACAAGTCTTATCACTCCTGAATTGCACTGTTTCCACATAAAAAACACCACCAAAAAATGGTCCCAACTAGTGGACATTTCTACCTGTCCATCAATTTCAGAGATTGACAAGAAATTGAAAGAAAAATGTATGTGATGATTTTGTTCACTACAGTCACTTCCCCAAATAGATGTAGCTGTTTCAACCCATTAGAGCTAAATATTAGGGTTGAAGTAGGTGTAAGAGATTTGGCATTAAATTTTTCAAAGGGAATGGGAACATAATCATTTCACCTACAATCTGTGACTCATCTAAGACCACAAAAGTAATAAATAGCAGACACTTCCGGGAGTGGTCTGGGAGGAAGCCTAGGAAAAACGATCTTGAAATATTCATGCTAAATCATTAGGCTTTATGAAGATTTCAAAGGGTAAAGATTCTTTTATTTTATTGAATAATTGAATTCTAAAGGGCAAAGTTCAATATATTATCATTAACTTCCTTTATGTAATGAGCGATTTGATGCCATGGAAATATTCCTCCATTAACTTAGGTTTTGTGATAGTCAACCCCATGGTGCAATGGACATTGTAGTCCATTAGTGGGGTTATGCCTATAACAAATATAGCAGTTACACATATCGTACTTAGGGAATGTCTTAGTGTGGCTTCCCCTGAGAACGGCATCTTAGACAAGGATGTGAGTGCAGGAAGTTGATTTAGGAGGTGATCTCAGAAGCAGAAAAGAGGAGTATGGACAATGAGATAGGGAAGGAAGAGTTTTTAATGAAAGATACAGAAATGAGTTTATTACCACTTTTCACTGAGTGGTGGCTCAGTCCTGCTGGAGGCACCCTCAGAAATTGTGCCTCAGGCTGTGTGTTTACCAGGAAACTACCACCTATCATTCCATTGGTTAAGGGCTGTCCATTGAGGATGGTAACTCCCCTGTATTCTATGTTGCACCTGCCCACTGATTGGTTTTCCAATTTCCCTCCCATGTGCACTAAAGGTGAAGTGCTGGCAATATGCAATGAAGTGTCTATGACATTTGCTCCAATATCTAGGGAACAAGGGTGCTTGATAACTCACCATCTGTTATAGAGATGCAGGATGACATAACAGCTGAGAGAGTATTTGTTTAGTGTCATCTCCATGACACCATTACAGATAATCTACAATCCTTAGTTTCCTCATCCATAAGATGGTGATAATAATAGAATCCATAATGCATATAAAATAAAGGACCTGGCATGTAATAGGCATTCAAGGGAAATGAATTGTTTTCATTTTCCTAAAGAAATATTTTTAAACATCTTTTTTATTGCCAAATATGCTCACCAAACCAAGGAAATATATCCAATTTCTTGTACTCTTTGCATTTACTTTTCATTGAAGACTATTCTACTCCACTTCTCACTTTAGTTGGCATTTGAAATGGCCCATTGATGAGTTATGAAATGTCACATTCCCTGGTAGTTGCTATGCTCATGGAATCAGAGAACCTCAGGACAGGAAGGGACCTCCCAGTTCAGCCCATCCAATTGCCTGTGCCATGCCTCTCAGCAGACAGAATTTCATTTCTTAACTAGAAGCCACCTATTGACCTTAAATAATTGAGACTGATTTATGTGAGACTCATTTCTTTACTCTGTTGTCATCACCACTCATATAAATGGCTAAAATCCAGACAGGGCAGGAAAGCACAGTTTGAAAACTAAAAATGTCCCTCCAAAAAGAAGTAGTCAGTAGAAAGGACGCCCATTTTTCAAAAATGAATTATCCTTGAGCTATTACACTGACATTTTATCCAAATTTGCTCAGAAATGGTAGACATTGCTATTTCTGTCCCAGTAGGAGTCCTGATGTTGAAACAAGTTTTTATAACACAGGGTGTTCACAATCTTGGGTGCACTATTTGTCTTCAGTGGCACCCTAGCACAGCAATTACTCTGCCAGCTCAGCCTTCTTCCGCTGCCTTCTAAACATAACACATCTACAGATTTACTTAGAAGTGTATCAGCCACTTTTCCACGCAAAGGCTCTGCTCTCACCAAAAACATGGCATGTGCTGAGTATCTTTGAAAAGCTGTAATTATCAACTCCTAGTGGTACAAACAGAAATAGACACAAGACTGATGTGTGCTGAAGGTTTCCAGAGCCTGCTCAATCAGGGTAAAAATACCTGGCAGGGCCAAAAGAAAAGCACAAACACTGTGAGTTTTCTTCCCCCGCTCAATATATTTTTTGTTCTGGTCAAGAAAAGAATTCCCTTTTGAAAGGGATTTAGTCCAAGTTAGTAAGTTTCTAGCCCCCAAAACAGTTTCTTGAAGAAGTCTACAAAGCTGGTGACATAGAAGCCATTGTGTGCCACCCAAAGGCAAAATATGGCAGGCAAAATCCTCTCCACAGGAAAATATAGGTGGGTTTACCAAGCCTAGCTGGGAAAACATGTCTCAGGGCTACTGCCAAAGGGCTGATTTGAATGAGGTAACATGAATACAAACAAAGGTTGCAGCCATTTTCCTGATATTCTGTCCAACATACACAGAGTCTGAAATCATAGAGTCCCAAAAGGGAATTAAAGGTCATTTTGTCACCTTTTCCTTCTGTCATGCCCCTCCCCCCACACCAGCCCTTATTGCAGAATTTCCTGCTAAAATCATATTGCACATTGTAATTATCCAGTTTTGTTGACAAATGACTCAAAAAGACTTGCTCGTTAGCCTGTTTCCTTGATGGACATGAAAAAACTAGAAAGGTATTTCTGATATTGGGCAAAATTACATTTCCCTGTAATTTGCACTGAGTGTCTCCTTCTGACTCCCTAGGGCAACTTTCTTTCCTACTGAACAATCTTTCACATTTCTGAAGAAGCCGAGCCCCTTCCTCAGCATGTCTTTTCTACTAGAAACAAAACTCTCCCCAGTTTCCTGGACTGTTACTCATGTAACTTGGTTTCCAGACCAGTCACACCCTAGTTATTATCAGTAGTATTCCAGGTATTATTTGTAGAGCATTTGGAATGTGGTTGACACAGCTTTATGTACATTTTCTCAATGACTACTCCCAAGGTCTTGGGATCCCCACTTAAGAGATGAGGAACATGAGGTATACAGCTGTCCCAAATTTCACAGCTAGTAAGTAGAGTTGAGAGTAAAACCCAGGCCACTAAAATCCAGCCTCAAAATCCTGTGCTTGGAACCATTTGCCACACAGCTCTCCTGTGTGTTTATCTGTTCATGGTAGTACCCCAAACTAGAAGCATGTCTCCAGGGGGGGTCTGATTGGTGCAGAGTATAGTTGGCCTTTGACTTCTTTTAATGATGTCTAGAACGTGATGAATATTTCTAAACAGCCAAACGACAATATTACCTCACACTGAATTTATGATCAAAGCAAATCACTCAGTATCTTGACATTCATACATGCATATTGTAATCTGTGTGCAATTTCAATGAAATTCCAATTCTGCACATCCAGGATTCCAGATCACTGAGACTCTTTGAGTCTTCATGCTATTATTCAATGAATCAACCATATCTCCAAATTGTGCATCACATAACATTTGAAAATAGCAGCTTCTTATTTCATTCTTTTACATGTAGCTGTCCAGTTTTCCCAGCACCACTTATTGAAGAGGCTGTCTTTTCTCCATTGTATGTTCTTGCCTCCTTTGTCATAAATTAAGTGACAATATGTGAGTGGGTTTATCTCTGGGCTTTCTATCCTGTACCATTGATCTATATTCCTGTTTTTGTGCCAGTACCATACTGTCTTGATTACTGTAGCTTGGTATTATAGCTTGAAGTTGGGGAGCCTGATTCCTCCAGCTCCATTTTTCTTTCTCAAGATTGTGTCCATCAACAGATGAATGGATAAAGATGTGGCACATGTATACAATGGAATATTACTCAGCCACAAAAAGAAACAAAATTGAGTTATTTGTTGTGAGGTGGACGGACCTAGAGTCTGTCATACAGAGTGAAGTAAGTCAGAAAGGGAAAAACAAATACTGTATGCTAACACATACATATGGAATCAAAAAAAAAAAAAAGGTACTGATGAACCTAGTGGCAGGGCAGGAATAGACGTAGACATAGAGAATGGACTTGAGGACACAGGGGGTGGGAGGGGGAAGCTTGGGCGAAGTGAGAGTTGCATTGACATATATGCACTACCAAATGTAAAATAGTTAGCTAATGGGAAGCAGCAGCATAGCAGAGGGAGATCAGCTTGGTGCTTTGCAATGACCTAGAGACGTGGGTTAGGGAGGGTGGGAGGGAGGCTCAAGAGGGAAGGTATATGGGGATATATGTATGCATATGACTGATTCACCTGCTTGACTAAATGACCTACTCATGCAGACTCCTAATGCTCAACTTGTTCTTTCCTAAGTGTTCCCAAACCAGGGACTTAAAAACCCCATATCAGTCAAGATCCTAGCCCCCCACACCCTCTAAATTTTAATGAGAAGATATATTAAGTGAAGAGGCTTTAATGAAGGTATAGAACTCAGAGGTATAGGGCAAGTTAGGACAGCCAATAAGGGAAGCTGGTTCATGCAGGATTAGCCACTGTGGGGAACTGTCATAACTCCTGGGCCTGAAGTGGAAGTAAGGGGGTGTGATGGGAAGGAAATGACTGACTGTATGTGGTCAGAGCTGGAGACATAAAAGAGGGGCTGCCTTTTGGGAGCTGTAGTTGAAGAGATATTCTGCCACTGCCAGAAATGTGGTGCTGAAGGAGCGGGGAGTAGAGGATAAACACCCCACATCTCTATCCCTCCACCCTCTAATAGTCTGACTGGGTATCCCACTGGCCAAACTCAAACTCTCCCCGGGAGTCACCTTCTCAGGGCACCCACAGAGTAGAGAAGACAATGGTAGAAACTGGATTTTGGGGTAGAGGGAGTGATTGGGAAGCAGCAAAGAGTGAAAAATAAGCATATGACCTTTCTCCTGTTTGACTAATGGTCTATAAGCTTTCTTGACAATTTCTTTTTCACATTGGTAAAAGTGATTGTTAAATTGATAGTGAATGGTATACTCTTCCATTACCAGGTAAAAATCAGAGGTCTCATCCCATTGAGATGGAGGAATTGGCCTCTTCCACACCAGCCAATAATTTTTGAGAAACATGTAGTCCAAGGCCAGGACCCACCATCAAGTGTCATTTGCATTAAATTTCACAGTATAGTTTTTATGTCAAAATGTCAAATGCAATTTTTTCTACTCTCTGGAAAACTGGGCTTTACTGAGTCTTATTGCATTGTACTAATGTTCAAGAAAATAAAGATGACTCAGTAGCTATTTCATAATTAAATAGTATTATCCCAGCATGCTTGGTTTTTATGTTTGGCTGTTTTACTGGTTTTTCTACAACGTGGCAAAAGTACTTGAATCTCCTGGGTTTCATCAATAAAACCAAGAAGAATTGAATAGATAGTATTGTAAAACTTGATAATTGCTGTCAAGAATATCCACTGAATTACTTGCAAAAGAAAATAATTTTGATTTGGGGCTTTCACTAAACTTTTAATGTAGCTATTCATTGAACTGGGCTTTAAATTTTTTTAAAAAATCAGGAAAATTCTTAAAAAAATAAAGAAGTAAAATTAAGTTCTTAAAACATATATAGACTTCTTTAGAAAACTTTCAAAATAAAAAAGATGACAGAATCATTAAACTATATCTTCTACACACAAACATACACACAAATGGAATGTTATTTTATTTCTATGTATATTCTGGATTCAGTTATATTCAGTGTGCTTTATTTTCTTTTATGTGAAATTAGAACTAGACAAAATATTTTTCTTGAAACCAAATCTTTATTTTGTCCATATTCATTTATCTTGATACAATGCTTCTTTATATTAATTATATAACAGGTAGAGGTAAGGTGCCTTATTGTTGCTGCTCAGTTAATCCTCCTGTATTGATATTTAAACTGGCTTAAGGAATTTTTCCAATACAAAGAGCTTCATAGTTGAGCAAGCCAAGGGGAATGGTCATCCTTCCTAAACAAAGTTTGAATAGGCAACAGTCCCCTCCCCCTCCCCCATAGGAATTGTTACTTCTGCTGGAAGCATGAATAATTTCAGAGACACCTTCTGCCCTGGTCAGTCATTGCTCATGTTTCATATCTGCCTGGTTCATTAATAAGCAAACATAGCTCTCAGTGTTCATGCAAAACCATCTATATTCAGATAAATATTAAGTCACTCAGCAAACCTCCAGAATAAGGAGTATTTATTATTTCTTACTGCTGATTAAATTTCTTATTCTGTAATCTTGCAACCAGTACAATGCAAGGTATCAAAAGCCTTGGTTGGAAAATGCATTCAAAGCAATTCTCTATTGTAGTAAATCACTCTACCCTTCAGAAATTTATATCATATTCAGGAAGTCTTTGGCTGATGGACTTCATTATCAGGCTCTTCTGTAAGTATCCTATTATGGTCTGTAAGTTTGAAATTGATACTCTCACATAGATTTCAACTACGACCATGTAATTCTGAATTTATTTTTTATTAAAGAGAATCACATGGGTGAAATTTTCACTCAAATTTGGCAGAGCTAACCATGCTTGACTTCAATGAAGAAATTGTGATACTGCTTTAAGTGGAATATCAACAGTTAGAAACAATGATTTACCTTTAATTGTGTACAATAATAATAATTGGAACATTGTTAAGAGATGTAGCTACTTATTTGCAGGGACATAATCAGATTTCTTGTGATGATGCCTTTTGGAAAAGATTACTCTGCTGAATGACTGCAGTAAAGTCGTTTGAATTTGTTCTGTTTCAAGTCCCTTCTACTGTAAAATAGTGCATCTGTGTTAATTTCTTAGCTGTGTGCTAGCTGTAATATACAAACTTTCCAGATATATGGAAACACGAGTAAGCCCCAAAGAGTGTTTTACCGGTTAAAAGGTGTGAGATGGAATAACATATAGCAATCAATTCCTGCAGAAAGTCCAGAAAACATAAGGAATCTCTGGGGACCCCTTTGCTCTGAGTTTCCCTTCTCCTTTCAAGGTCCCAGCTATAACTGTCAAGCAGTTTTCTTAGACAATAAAAATGTGAATAAAAAAGTCCAAAGGTTTTTGAAGAAAGAAAACAGAACAATAAAAGTAATGTATCCTTATTTATCATCACTAATATCAATATTAGCTATGGGCTTCTCAAATCTTTAAGCCTTTTTGCCAACAGAATTTTGGCCACCATTAAAATGATTTTCCAGCCTTAGAGGTATGTTTGCCAGTCACTGATTGATTGCTGGCTTTCAAGCTACAAGGTATTCCTGTCTAAACACAACTAGTTTAAATCATCCTACTTCATGGTAACCTTGATGTGATCAGCTTATATTTCAAATGCTCTAAGGAAAGAAGCTCTGAATATGTGAAATTCTATTATTTAGGATTCTTATCGTTTCTTTAGCACAAAATTCTTTGAAACTAACACAATCTTTTATATGCATCACTCCTGTATACTTAACAAGATAATATATATGCACCCACAAATAAGCTTGCAAATCTCTAAGATACTGTTAATTAAAATAAAATAGAAAGTAAAGGTCATAATAGTTTCAGAAGAGGACAAGGGATGATTTAGTCAAAGGACATTTTTAAAAATTTAAGATTTTTGGTACATGATAAGTGGAGTTTTCTATGCCTGTATAAAGGCCAATAATATAGAAAGAAAAGAAAAGAAAAGAAAAGAAAAGAAATCTAACCAGTCAGAAAAAGGCAGGGAAAGGTCTAAATCAAATAGAAGGCAGAATTTAGAAAACACTGTAGAAGTAGGATAATATTAGAAAAGATCCAAGTTTTACTTATAGATCTGCTACCCACATATCTATCCAAATACCTAAATGTCATAAATCTAAATATCCAAATGCCACACAACTTTAAAGAGTAATAGATGCCTGTTTGGGATGTGGTCTGAAGAGTATGATCCATATAAGACTTCAAATAAAAATGTGACAGAAAACCCAGCTCCCTTGGTTAAGCATCTGAGTATTTCTGTAGCACAGTTTTTCTTATGAAATAATAACGGTTTATGCTACTTGTATTTATGAATTTTAGGGAAAAATACATCCTGTCATCACTTGAAGGCTTTAAAAGAAGAGGTTTTTGTTTTAGGTATTGTTTGGAAAGGGTCAATAAAAGAATCCCTTAGTCTTAGGAAACATGCCAGTGTGCTAATGTCCACTAGATATCTCAAAGCTTGGCATCTTTACTACAACTACTTCAGACACCAAACCTGAATCCTGTGGATGGAAAAGATAGAGGGAGTCGGCGATTTGCTCTCTGTTGACTGTTAAATCCTTTGCTCAGTCTTGCCAAAATACTTCCTGAATGCCTGCTCTATGCAAAGCACCGGGGATAAAAACGTAGTTTAAAGGAACCTTACAGGCTCTCAAGAGATTCTCAAAACTAACTGCAGAGAGGGGGATTCGGAGGAGATGGCCTTCTGAGAGTATGTTCCTGACCTTCTTTTCTTCTCAATTTTCTTTCTGGAGTGAAGTCAACATCCAAAGAGTAAATAGGCAGTGCCTGGAGGGCACATGTAAGGCCAGGACTGTGCCAGATCACCAAAGAAGAACAGGGGGTGTGCTTCTTTCATCATGGGACAAGGTGAGATAGCCTGTGGCCAGTAATTAAGGAGATACTCTCCTTGTGTTTTGGGGTGAGGACTGAGAATTTTGTGGCTCTGTTGAGAAGGGGGATGAGGAGCTGGGTCCCAAGGATCCTTTGGGAAGGATTGCTGTACAGAAGCCATAGAGAGGCAGACCTCAGAGCAGCTGGCCAGGGACAGGAGGAATTGATTCCTGAAGCACTCTAGACCTTGTAGATAGGAAACAAGTGGGGCTTACATTCAGAGATGCCCAAGAACCTCATTTCATGTTGATTTGAGTCATATACATATATATATATATATAGAGAGAGAGAGAGAGTTATAAACATATATCATATGTGTTTTCTTTCAGTCTATAACATATCTTTTACCTTTGTTGCATCTTTGGCCAATCAGACAGTCAACAATGCTAAACAGATAATCTGCCTATGATTTCCTTTCTGGTTTCTGGGTTTTGTATCATGTCTAGAAATGTCTTCTCTCCCTCCACAATTATAAAAAGTATTTTTTGCATATTCTAGTAATTTTGGATTTCCTTCAATGTTTTAGATATTTATGCCATCTGGAACTTATTTATTTATATGGTGTAAGGCAGGGTGCCAAAATTACTCACATTGCATGTTTATACATTGTCCCAAAACCCTTACAAAAGATACCATTTCCCAATTAATTGGAAATGTCACTTACACCTGGTGCTTAATTACCAAAAAAAACCATATATGAAATTACTCATACACATTAAAAATACCAAAATATGAAAAATAAAATGTAATATAAATATATAAAGTATATGGAATACAGTAATTACATAAATGATAAATATATGCAATAAAATGTATCTATAAATATATCACATGTATAAAATTATTCATGTAGATTTATTTATGTTTGAGTGCATGACCTCCTCATTATGGCATAGTCTCTCTAAAGAGATGCAATCTCAGTATCACTTATTGGCAATTTCTTTTTCTCCAGCTGTCAGTCCTCTGAGGCTGCAGCAATTGTGTATATGACCTATTAAGTTTTCAAATATCTTCCCTAATGCCTAATAACTATATAATTGGTAATTTTACATAGTATTTGCTTGATCATCATGTGAGTGCCCAGAGCCCCAGTAAAAGTGGTATTTTAACATCAAGTTGGATATTTTTCTTTGCCATTCTTGTGCACACTGCCACAGCTAACATATGCACATTTTTATCAGCCATCTTGGCTCAGAAATGTTCACGATAATACAAAATACTGCTAGAAATAGACACCACATCAGAGAGAATAAATTGATATGAATCCAATAAGCTGTCACTCTACTAGATGAGTGGCTATTTGAGAAATACATATTAAATGCACTAAGAACTGTAAAATTTTGTGTTCATGTGTTTGTGTATAGTTTATTAAAAACGTTTCTAGGGCTTCCCTGGTGGCGCAGTGGTTGAGAGTCCGCCTGCCGATGCAGGGGACACAGGTTCGTGCCCCGGTCTGGGAGGATCCCACGTGCCGCGGAGCGGCTGGGCCTGTGAGTCATGGCCGCGGAGCCTGTGCTCCGCAACGGGGAGGCCACAACAGTGAGAGCCCCGCCTAGCACAAAAACAAACAAACGAAAAAAAAAAAGTTTCTAAAACGATAGATTTATAATGAAATAGCATTTCATGCAGCCATTCTAAATGAGTCATGCCTATTTGAACAGCTTCTAATTTTTTCTATTCCACTGATCTAGTTGCCTCTACCTGTACTAGTAGGTGATATTTTAGTAAATAGGTGCTTTAGAATGTCCTTTCTTCTATCCCCAACTCCCTCTAATCTTCAGATGATTCTAAATGTGTTTCTCAACTTCCACCCCCTGGAAAAACTTCTACTTTTTTTTGGAAGTCGTTTCTGTAAAAGAAACTTTTCACCCTTTTCCCTTTTTTCGAAAACAGAACTCCAGTCCACATGGATTTGATTAACCAACTTTGCTCCTGACTATGGGGAAGGGCATGAATTCCAGGCTTGGCTACCAGATCATCAAAGCCCATTGCCAGAGCAACTAGGTCAAGGGTTGGCCCACTACATAAGTTGGTCCAATGAAAGGTACACCAGGGTTCTGCTGGAGTATATGGAATCAGGGCTCTCTCTTGGATTTGGAGCTAGAAGGATGTAAACCTAGAGTGGGGGGGGGTTGGATTATGTGGAGGGGAGCTAACAGATATTAAGATCTGAGAAATGATGGGGGAAGAGAGAGAGGAGAGGGAGAGAAGGAAGATGAACAGTGTTAGGTGATAACAGATTTGTTTAATTAAAAATCTCTTCCCATGTAGTAAGAGTGTGAAAGCTTACCTTGAAGTGCTTCCTTGTTTTTCTGAACACAAAGTGAGGTTCCTAGATTTAGTGAAGCAGTAATAGTCATGGATCAAAAAAATTAATGTATGTACTCACATATTATATTCAATATTCTTAATGATGGAACTTTCAAAAGCAGTAGAGAAACACATAATTATCTACCTCATATGGAGAGGAAATTTAGCATAGCTCATCTAGGGATCACCTAGCATTTTTCTAATATATCCTTAGAGATGCTTGAAATCTTGTTATAGTTCATCTTTCCACCTGGAGTTACTCAACCACAATAATGGTATTTTAGAACATACAGCTTCCTTGAAAAAACTCTTTGCATTTTAGTCTATCTGATAAGGGGAAATGGAACATTAACTTTTAACTGAATCCAAAAGTTTACTTGTAAGAAATGAAACCACAGGAATAAGGCCAGTGACATAATGGTGGCATTAACTAACATTTTGGGATTACAACTGACGTGTCACTAAGGCACCAGTATTAGTTTTCCAGTGCTACATAAGAAATTACCACTAATCCAGCAGCTTAAACAGCACACATTTTCTCTGTGTCCACAGATTAGACGTCTGAGCACAGCCTCGCAGAGTCCTCTGTCAGAGGCTCACAAGGCTGCAACTAAGGTGTCAGCTAGGCTAGGCTGTGTTATCACCGAGAGACTTGACTGGGGAATAGTTCTCTTCTGAGATCATTCAGGTTGTTGGCTAAGTTCAATTTCTTGAGCAATGAAGGACCTGGCTTTTTACTGGCTTCCATAGATCCCAGAGGTTGGTTGCTCCAGTTCCTAGAACCTGCCATGTGTCATCGCCATGTGGGCCCCTCCAACATGGCTACCAACTTCATCAAGTCTGTGAGGACAGTCTGTCATCTCAGGAATGGCCCAGTCTATTGTTTAAGGGCTTCCACTTAATTAAGTTAAGCCTATCTAGGATGGGAGATCTCTTTTGATTCACTCTAAATCAGCTGACTTGGGACTTTAATTATATCTGCAGAATTCCTTCACCTTTATCATATTCTGTTGGCTAGAAGAAAGTCCTAGATCCTGCCCACCCTCCAGGGGAGCGAATTATGGAGGGCATGGACAACACAGGGTAGGGGTTGGGGGGGCCATCTCAGAATCCTGTCTACCACATCTATGTTCCACAAATTCTCTATGGCAAGAATAGAAACTGCCTTAATGTTTAGAGGATATCTACACAAGAACTAAGCAGTGTAGTGAAGGGTGACCAATGCAAATCAATGGGTAGCTTGTAAGTTTCATGCCAAATTCCATCACCAATGGGTTAACTTTGTAGCTCAACTCAACAGGTATTCTACTTCAGGCATGTCACATGTCATGGAATCAAGAACTGTGACTACATGACAAGGTCCCAGTACGATGTGTACAGACTTTCATTAGAACATGTATATGTCTAGTTGTCTATGCGCATGAGAGGCTGGGTGGTATAGTGAAAGGGTGTACACTTTGGAGTCCTGAGAGTGTCAGTTTGAACATGACTTTTACTAAGCAGGTCCTGCATTAGGAAGTCTCAGTTTCATTACCCATGATGTGGGGGAAACTATCTCTCCACCTCTGTGGTATTAGGGTAAGACAGTGTAGAAGATGGAGGTATTGGTTAAGGGTATGGACTCTGGAACCAGGCAGCTCTCTGTCTGGCTCTTATTAGTTGCGTGACCCTGGGTGAACTATATAATCTCTCTGGACCTTAATGTTCACTTCTGTTTCAAAGTATTAATAATTGTTTCTCATGGTATTATGAAATGCCAGATATAGTGCTTAGCATATAGATATGAATTGCTCAATAAATGTTAGTTCTTATATTTTTAATATATGTAAAATGCTTGGCATAGTAGTTTATTGAAGAAATATTAATTGAGCATCTAATCTGTTCCAGGCACTGCCTTAGGAGTAGAGATAAAGCAGTGAATAAGAAATTCCCACCCTCCTGATCTTATATGTTCACATAGATAGTAGATATTATTATGATGATGATTATAATTATTATTTTATAAATTTGTCCTCTGCTCTATGATATACAGTTAAAGATAGAGACCAGGTGTTTCACCACTGTGAAACCTTAGTGTCTAGCGTTTTAGACACCTTCACCCAAGTTTTTATGAATGAAAGAATGAAAAATAACAAGATAGAGACCATACTTCCAAAAATGTTTAAATTTCAGAAGGAAGTGCAGACACTAACTAACTGGAATGAATACATGAAATAAACAATTGTCAACTAACTTCCTGTCTATTCCTGGTACACACATTTTAGAATGTGTGTGTGTTTTAGCTTATGAATAGAAAATCAGATTCATAAGAAAGGAAAGAAATAAACATGTTAGTCACAGAAACTAATAGTCACTGTGATTGAAAATCATCTTGTAATTTTCTGGTAATAAGGGCAAGAACAAAAAATATGACCAGTTGACTAATTCATATTTTTCAATAGATGGAAGTATACCCTTCTTCCAGAGAATCAGCTTATCCTCTGATACTGTTAGAATCAGATACTCCAGATATCATACTGTTAGAATTAAACACTTTCAGCACCTATGTACAGACTTCTTTCACACCACTCCCGGGGCAATTAGCAGTGGAACATTATCAGATGGATACAATGATTATCATCTGATAAAGCCCATCCATGATGATGATGATAATGGTGCTGATGATATAGAAGATGATGATGATAATGATGATGATGATGATGATGATGATGGTATATCCATCATTTACTGAACACTCACTTGTTGCCAGCTCCCATTTTATGTTCTCTGTATATTTTCTCATTTAATCCTTGCAACAATCCTGTGAGACAGTTGCTTTTTACTACTTGCATTTACAGCTCAGGAAACTGAGACACAGATGATTAGAGAACTTGCCAAAGGTCACAAGGATAGAATATGACTCCAACAATGTCACTCCACAGTCTATGCTTGACTTTGCAATTCATAGGTCCCCTCTTTTCAGGAGACCTCCAGAAAGTATGGGCAAAAATAGCTTTCATGTTGCGAATCAAAATAACTATATTCTCCCCAAATTTAAAACCTTCAGCACTTTAACAATTAGTTTCCCAGCAATTTTTCTAGAATCCATTCTTGTGCTACAGTTCTTAGAAAGTTATATATTCATTTACAGTTATTAGAAAGTTTACAGTTAAAATTTTACAGTTAGTAGAAAGTTAAGTTCCTAGATGTTTACAATTACACTCCTGATTCTGAGGTTTCCCTCTTGATCAACTAACATTGCTCAAAAAAAGACAGGATGCTGCAAGGAATTTGCTTCCTGTTGTAACTGTCCTCCAGAAAGCTAACTGTGTTAATAAACCGTCCTGGGTCTAATTAGAAGTTTGTTTAACCTCAGCTGACTGTACCCATGATGCTGAATCCGTTCACTCTGGGAAACTGGTTCTAGCCAGGACTGGTGAATGGATCCCATGTGTGATGAGAAAACCTACAGATGGCACAGGCAGAGGGGTCATACACTGCCGGCCTCTACGGGCACCCCTGGGAGAAGTCATCCAGAAATGGTGGGTTCAGTACTAAATTTAACTCAGGACAGGAAATATTTTCCATGCCAACTGGATTTCGGCACCTCTGCCCCGTGAATTTAGATGACTGAGTGATCTCTCTCCTCCTTGCTCTACTGACAACTAGGCTCAATCGATCAAAGGTTTAATGTTGACAACTTCAAATGCCACTTTTAGGTTCCTGTCTCTTTGATCATGTGGGAAAGAATTTCTTATTCTAAGAAGCAAACATGGAATTTAAAAAAATAGGATTAAAAAAAAAAAAACTGCCACAAACCACAACACATAATCATCTGGTAAGCAGTGAAAGCCACTTCTGAATTTCAGCCTATGCTGCAGACTGAAGTGTGTCCACCCAAATTCATATGTTGATACCTTAACCCCCAACGTGACTATATGTAGGGAAGTAATGAAAATCCAATAATCACAAGAGTGCAGTCCCAGTATGATAGGATTAGTGGTCTTATAAGAAGAGACACCAGAGAAGTCTCTCTCTCTATCTCTCTTCATCTTTCTTTCTCTTCTGGTACACACGATGGAGAGGTCATATGCACATATAGGGAGATGTCAGCTGTCTACAGGTTGAGAGAAGGAGCCTCCAAATGAAACTTATCTTACTGGCATCTTGAATTTGGATTTCCCAGCCTCCAGAATATGAGAAATAAATTTCTGTTGTTTATCAATTCTCTGGTATTTTGTTAAAGGCAGCCTGAGCAGACTCATTACAGCATCTAATCCCCTTCAAATCAAACTGTTAAATTAAATTTCAACTAATACTTTGCTCTTTCCAAGACCCTCATGTGAAAAATGTGACCTCGAAAGTAATCTTTGCTGCCACTAAATCATCAGGAGAACTTTACACCATTGTGCAGAATGTGCTGACACAGACAGAAACCCAGAAAGGGGATATCAGAATGAATATTGAAGCCCCTCGCCAACACGCTGCATAGCAAATACAGGTCTATAATCCCCCACCCATAATCTGGAAATCCTAAAACCTCTGAAAACCACAAATCTGGCCATGAGTTTGCAGTAAACTCATTTGGTGGCAAAACTTATCAAGAAAGAATGTGAAACAATTTATGGTATTTAAAAATCACTTTTGGATTCAGACATTTGTTGCATTTTGTTGGAAAGATTTTTTTTTTCTTTTTCTCCTCCATCTCCTTCTGCTTTTCCTCTGCTTCTGTTTCTTTTTCAAAGCAAAAAAGAGTGATGTTTCCATTCAGGTAAACATTCTTCTAGTATAGCTTTCAGATCATGATGATAATCCAAGCTTCATGTCTACCTGGTGACAATGAAAATAGCCTACTGATAATAATCTTAGAGGTTCTGTTAATTCCCATAAAGAACTTCAACATTCAGAATAGTGCATAAAACTAAGTAGCATTTTTGACTGTTTTGCTTTCTTTTCTATCTCATTTGGAGCTTGGAATTAATTAAATTTAAAAAAAAGCTTAATAATACATATTGATTCAAAAATCCTCAACAAAATACTAGCAAACAGAATCCAACAGCACATTAAAAGGATCATACAGCATGATCAAGTGGGGTTTATCCCAGGAATGCAAGGATTCTTCAATATATGCAAATCAATCAAAGTGATACACCATATTAACAAATGAAGGAAAAAAACCCACATGATCATCTCAATAGATGCAGAAAGAGCTGTCGACAAAATTGAACTCCCATTTATAATAAAAACTCTCCAGAAAGTAAGCATATTTACCTCAACATAATAAAGGCGATATATGACAAACTCACAGGCAACATCGTTCTCAATGGTGAAAAACTGAAACCATTTCCAATAAGATCAGGAACAAGACAAGGTTGCCAAATATCACCAGATTTATTCAACATAGTTTTGGAAGTGTTAGCCACAGCAATCAGAGAAGAAAAAGAAATAAAAGGAATCCAAGCCAGAAAATAAGAAGTAAAACTGTCACTGTCTGCAGATGACATAATACTATATACAGAGAATCCTAAAGATGTTACAAGAAAACTACAAAAGTTAATCAATGAATTTGGTAAAGTAGCAGGATACAAAATTAATACACAGAAATCTTTTGCATTCCTATACACTAATGATGAAAAACTGAAAAAGAAATTAAGGAAACACTCCCATTTACCACTGCAATAAAAAGAATAAAATACCTAAGAATAAACCTACCTACGGAGACAAAACACCTGTATGTAGAAAACTGTAAGACACTGATGAAAGAAATTAAAGTTGATACAAACAGATGGAGAGATATACCATGTTCTTGGATTGGAAGAATCAACATTGTGAAAATGACTATACTACCCAAAGCAATCTATAGATTCAACGCAATCCCTATCAAACTACCAATGGCATTTTTCACAGAACTAAAACAAAAAACTTCACTATTTGTTTGGAAGCACAAAAGACCCTGAATAGCCAAAGCAATCGTGACAAAGAAAAGCGGAGCTGGAGGACTCAGGCCCCTTGACTTCAGACTATACTACAAAGCTACAGTAATCAAGACAGTATGGTACTGGCAAAAAGAGAGAAATATAGATCAATGGAACAGGATAGAAAGCCCAGAGATAAACCCATGCACATATGGTCACCTTATTTTTGATAAAGGAGGCAAAAATATACAGTGGAGAAAAGACAGCCTCTTCAATAAGTGGTGCTGGGAAAACTGGACCGCTACATGTAAAAGTATGAAATTAGAACACTCCCTAACACCATACACAAGAATAAACTCAAAATGGATTAAGACCTAAATGTAAGGCCAGATACTATAAAACCCTTACAGGAAAACATAGGCAGAACACTCTGTGCCATAAATCACAGCAAGATCCTTTTTGACTGCCCCCCCCCCCAAGAGAAATGGAAATAAAAACAAAATAAACAAATGGGACTTAATGAAAAGCTTTTGCACAGCAAAAGGAAACATAAACAAGATGAAAAGACAACCCTCCGAATGGGAGAAAATATTTGCAAATGAAGCAACTCACAAAGGATTAATCTCCAAAATCTACAAGCAGCTCATGCAGCTCAATATCAAAAAAAAAAAAAAAAAAAACTCAATCCAAAAATGGGCAGAAGACCTAAATAGACATTTCTCCAAAGAAGATATACAGATTGCCAACAAACACATGAAAGGATGTTCAACTTCACTAATTATTAGAGAAATGCAAATGAAAACTACAATGAGGTATCACCTCACACGAGTCAGAATGGCCATCATCAAAAAATGTATAAACAGTAAATGCTGGAGAGGGTGTGGAGAAAAGGGAACCCTCTTGCACCATTGGTGGGAATGTAAATTGATACAGCCACTATGGAGAACAGTTTGGAGGTTCCTTACAAAACTAAAAATAGAACTACCCTATGACCCAGCAATCCCACTACTGGGCACATACCCTGAGAAAACCATAATTCAGAAAGAGTCATGTACCACAATGTTCATTGCAGCTCTATTTACAATAGCCAGGACATGGAAGCAACCTTAGTGTCCATTGACAGATGAATGGATAAAGAAGATGTGGCACATACATACAATGGAATATTACTCAGCCATAAAAAGAAATGAAATTGAGTTATTTGTAGTGAGGTGGATGGACCTAGAATCTGTGATACAGAGTGAAGTAAGTCAGAAAGAGAAAACAAATACCCTATGCTAACACATATATATGGAATCAAAAAAATAAAAAAATAAAAAATAAAGAAAAGGTTATGAAGAACCTAGGGGCTGGATAGGAATAAAGATGCAGATGTAGGGAATGGCCTTGAGGACATGGGGAGGGGGAAGGGTAAGCTGGGAAGAAGTAAGAGAGTGGCATGGACTTATATATACTAGCAAATGTAAAATAGATAGCTAGTGGGAAGCAGCCGCATAGCACAGGGAGATCAGCTCCCTGCATTGTGACCACCTAGAGGGGTGGGATAGGGAGGGTGGGAGGGAGATGCAAGAGGGAAGAGATATGGGAACATAGGTATATGTATAGCTGGTTCACTTTGTTATAAAGCAGAAACTAACACACCATTGTAAAGCAATTATACTCCAATAAAGATATTTAAAAATGCATATTAAATCAATATATAATTGTATAGTAATACATAATATGTAATAATAACATAATATAAATTCTTTTTATGTTTTAAACCAATAAAGATAAACAATGGGAAAAGATTT
Organism: Kogia breviceps; assembly: GCF_026419965.1. Classification (NCBI taxonomy): domain Eukaryota; kingdom Metazoa; phylum Chordata; class Mammalia; order Artiodactyla; family Physeteridae; genus Kogia; species Kogia breviceps. Next base: position 40,593,752 of record NC_081323.1, read on the forward strand.
TGTTCTTTAATTTCCACTTTCTCTTCTTTCTTTTGATGAAAAATAAAAATAGAAATTTTCATCATCAGCACTGCTATAGTTCTGTTAGCTTAGTCTTTGAAAAGGAAATTCTCACATCAGAACCAGTTTGAATCCTAACATCCTTTGTTCCCTAATTCTCTCAGCTAGATTCATTAAACATGCACCTGCAACTTGCATTCTCAGCCCAGCTTTGGGCCCATCCTGTTCCCAGGCAGGGTGATCCTAAGGCTACTGTCCACAGATGCACCAGCTCAGCCTGCTCCAACCATACGCCCAGTTTTCCTAAGAAGTATCATCTCAGACTTAAAACTGACCTGGGAGAACCTCCTTCCTACTCCCTTTGCTTCTTTTTTTTTTTTTTTTTTGTGATACGCGGACCTCTCACTGTTGTGGCCTCTCCCGTTGCGGAGCATAGGCTCCGGACACGCAGGCTCAGCGGCCACGGCTCACGGGCCCAGCTGCTCCGCGGCATGTGGGATCTTCCCGGACCGGGGCACAAACCCGCGTCCCCTGCATTGGCAGGCGGTCTCTCAACCACTGCGCCACCAGGGAAGCCCTTCCCTTTGCTTCTAAACATGCCTGGCTTTCATATCATCTGCAGCCTCTCTCCAGCGATCTCAGCCTTTGTTGATCACCTCTACCCTCTCTACTTACGTAGAAATTCTTCCATTGTGAACTCAGCTTTGCTCTTTTGCAAATGTAACTCAAATTCATGGCACATTTTCCTACTTCTCCCATGGGCTTATCTTCTAGTTTTAGACCTGTCTTCAGATTCACACTTTTACTCGCCCAGCAACAAAGTAAATAACCCTTGACTTTACTCCAGGGTTCAGACTCTCAGCCTTCATCATATGCTTACAGCTTCTCAAGCTGACCTGCCCTTCTGTTGCCTAAACTTGAACTCTAACAAACATATGTATTTAGTGTGGCTAATGCAGATTCATGTTTGAATTCAGGCTCTGCCACTTACAAGCAACAGGGAAGACTCAAGGTAATTTATATTTTTAAGCCACTGAAGTTAATTCACCTTTTTAGGCCACTGAGAGTTCATCCATAAACACAGTAAAACATAATGCTTAATAATCAGAGGTTGAAAGGATAAAAGTGCCTTCGTAGAGTAGATCCTCAAAATTTTGTGTTCTTCTTTCCTTTTACCATAAAGAGCTTCATTTAAAAATCTTTTTAGGGCTTCCCTGGTGGCGCAGTGGTTGAGAGTCCGCCTGCCGATGCAGGGGACACGGGTTCGTGCCGCGGTCCGGGAAGATCCCACATGCCGCGGAGTGGCTGGGCCCGTGAGCCATGGCTGCTGGGCCTGCACGTCCGGAGCCTGTGCTCCGCAACGGGAGAGGCCACAACAGTGAGAGGTCCGTGTACCGAAAAAAAAAAAAAAAAAAAAAACATTTTTCTGATCACGCTCCTCAGTCAAAATGCACATCACCACTCAGTACACACAGGTATATACATAACTGAAACATTTGCAAACCAGCACTTAACCTTATTAGTTGTGATACGCTCTGGTGTTTTCCGCGATATTATACTTGACTTTATTATATTCTATTTCATTTTTTAATATTGCAGTTCCCAACCCTCAGAATGGAATTCATAACCATTCAGGTCAAGGCCTGAAAAGCACTGATTGATAACCTCATTGTACCGTCTTAGCCAGTGACGGCACTGAAATCTATGAGCTCTAGTTCAAAAGGTCTACAGGAAATTCTCTTATCTTCCCACCACAAGTTATTTCATTTAGTTATTAAAGAGTTTTAAAAAGTTAAAAAATTCAAGTCAGTTTTTCCTACTCTTGAAATTAAAATTGACTGAGTAGTTACTTGCAGCAGCTATTTTGGTGTTCCCAGCATACACCTAAAATGTCCAAGACTGGCAGGGAGGTGGTATCTCCTACCCGGAGCATGTTCCCAGGAGAGAAGGGGATAGGAAACAAGTGAGTAAAGGGATCCACAGACAATGCCTGGGAAGACACAGAAACTCCTCTTTTCTTACTGGATGTCATATTGGTTTCCTGGAGGTTTTTAAGAAGGCTTCTCTTTCAGGAACCATCAATGGCACCTGAATCGCAAATCTAATCCATAATCTGCAAGTTCTCTATTAACTGTCATGGGATAGAATGAAAACTTTTTCCACTTAATTCTAATATTTCTGAGAAGTATTTGAGAAAGATGCCAAGCAAAACTCTAGATGGAAGTCAAAGAAGCTCCTAACTTCTGACACCACATTTTTTCTCCATCATTTCCCAAAGACAGACTGGACTACCTGAGTCCACAGTCACATGTTTCCCTGAGACCTCTGAACTCATCTTTCTTATTTAATCTGTCACACTTTGTTCTTCATGACACTTGGTACGTCTTTGCAGTTTAAACGTGATTTTTGGTGATGGAGTATACAAACTAGTGAATAATCCTGCCCATTCTACTGACACTACATTTTTTTCCCCTGTGCATTTTTCTTTTCTTTTATCTAAACATGGCCATAAAAACCCGTAACGTCAATCTCAGATTTAGTTTTTTGAGACTCAGGTCATAGAAGCTTTAGCTGAGTATGTCCTGAATCATTTGGGCCCAAACAGTCTTTATAACTGTCTCCCTCTCCAGACAGCTCTCTGTGCAACCCTCCTATCCCCATTCAAGCTCCATCCCACCCCTGTATTTTCTAACTTAGCTAAGACCAATTATGATTAGAGAATCAAATTTCAAGGTTTAAATCTTCAAATCCTCAGATGCCTGGTTTCCTATTAGACTCTCTAGTTGGGGTAACAAACTGGACTTTCATCTTCCATGAGTCTATACTGCAAATCTGGGTATATCCAGATTCCTGAACTGCATTGTTATCTTGTTATAATAATCTTTTTCCACTTTTGGCACTTTCTCATCCTCATCCAGTTCATTATTTTCCTCTGTGCTCTGAATATCTCAGCCTATATAAGGGTCTGAAGCTTAGACTGTAAAATAGCTTAAATTTATATTCCATTTTCCTCATTAATTTTCTATTCTGAACTTCAAGTTTGTGGTGTGTGTGTGTGTGTGTGTGTGTGTGTGTGTGTGTACATATGCAAGCATATGTGCATGCAAACAAATAAAGAAAACTAGTTAACTTGTTTGGTTTTCCATGAATGGAGTGAAAATCAAATTGTAATGGATTTCCTATTTTCTCAAACACCACTGGAAACAAATATAACTTTTCTTTCCTTAGGATTATGATTTATATTAAGCCTTGTCCAGAAACTACTAAGAGTTAAAGTACCTCATTGCTCATGGACTTGGCCCCCAGTGAAGAATGACTGCTGTGCTATGTTTCATTTTTGCCAATCATCCTTTCACTTTTCAGGGAAAGAAATCACATTGCCAGCGAGTCCCTGGATTTTCCCAAGAGAAAAGAAGCAGTGCTTCCCGTGGTCCTTTCAACTCCGCATAAAAGCAGGATCTGCTGACGATGGTGCCAGAAGTGTCACCATGAAACTCAAAGTGAAAGAGGGGTGAGGTTAATCAGGTGTCTCCATTGCCTGCTGGAAGATACCAGAAAAATGAGAAGTAGGTTTTAAAAACAGCAGAGAAGTGTTCTCTCTTGAAGAAAATTGCAAAAACTTTCTTTTTTCTAAAATTAAATGCAGTGTAGACATACACACCAGCCCACTGCAAGGGAAAATCCAGAAATTAAGGATTCAGCTCTCCCGGATATGGCTGCTGATGGTGCATAAGACTAGCTTCTTTGGTACTCATTGCCTAGGAGGCTTATATCCATCCACCATTTCAGAGGCAAAAGATATGCAATAATGTTTCAAGGATTAAAACCAGATTTCGTAAAATAAAGAAAAGAAAGAAAGAAAGAAAGAAAAAGAACAAAGGGATCAGTTCCAGAAGACACATGGATTTCCTTCTAAACCTTTGCTACTCAGAGTGTGGTCCATGAGATCACCTGGGACCTTGTTACGGATATGGAATCTCAGGTCCAGCCCAGTCCTGTGGAATCAGAAGGGGCTTTTAAAGGCTTCCCTGGGGATCTGGATGCACTTTGTAGCTTGAAAAGCACTGTCCTAGCTGACTTGATTGGGTCTCTCTGAGTGTTGGTAAGTGTACAGGTGAACGAGTTCTGTTAAATGCTAGACAAACATTGTTTTAATTCAGTCTCTGAAAATGATGTTGGGGAAGGCGGAAGGCAACCCACTGGGCTAATGTATCCTTATGATAAAAAAATGCAGAAGTGCACGTCAGAGGAGATAGTTGAAAGAGACACTCATCTGGTCTTGTATCAAATATTTTTTTTCCCCTAAAATGTTCTGCAAATGCTAAAATGAGCCACCCCCCGCAGCCCCGTATCAAAACGGTGTTGCACAGTGAAAATCAGAGAAGGTAAGTTCATCTCAACAAAACAGTAAATGTGTTATTGAACAAATATCTTGTCATCTTTCAAACATAAGTGTGTTATCCGAGCTCCTTGGAAATAAACGTTTGAATTCCCATCCTTTGACTCAAATATAAATCTTCACAACATATTTTGCAGTGCTGTAAAACTCTTGCTCCCAGCAGCTTATCTTAAAACTCATGGTCCTGGAAGCAAATCCATTGTTCATTACTATGTTTGGGAGGTTTTTTTTTTTTTTTTTTTTTTTTTTGGCGGGGAAGATAAACTGCAGGCCTAGCAAGGTCAGTATGAAAATTGTGAAATTGTGAGCTATAAGGAGTGGGCCCAACTTCTGGATTGTGTGGTGGCCCCTCTGTCCTTCTAGCAGGCAAAGTCTTAGTGAAACACTAAGCCTTTCTTTAAATCCTGGGTCTCAAGCTCTTGGGCATGTGGTCTACTTTTTAAAATTCAATTCATATAACTTGATTATATATGAATTGTGCTTATTAAGTTTGGGAAGTTAGTTTGGGAAGCTTCTAAAAGGTACACAGAGGAACATGATTAGGTCCCTCCCCTTGCAGTTTGAAGCCAGGTGCAGGGGTTAACGGAAATATAGCACTTGCCAAATTTGAAGGTCAAAACTTTCCTGTTGTTAATTTGGCTTTATTCCCAGTCATAATATAAACTGCCTTAATCTTAGTTGATGTATATCCTAAAGGGAAAAAAGGTAAATCTAGCATAATTAGATGCTGTAATAAATGTATTAGCTAAGCTTTTAAGTTTCCTGAAAAACAAGTTTTTCTTTCACTGGAGACAAAATCTTAGTCTAAATATTGATATTCACACTTTCTTCAGATTCTGGAATTAGCTACAACCATTCGATATTCAGGGCTTGGCACTGGCATTTCTCTCTACCTGGAATGCTCATGGCTTGGTTTTTCCAACTGTTGGCTCTTTTATTCATGAGACTTTCTTGATCCCATCAAAACAGACACCTCAGCTCCAGGAATCTATTTACATATCACTAAGTGCACATGATAGGTCCACAATAATTTATTCAGTATTTAAGAAAATGAGATTACATCTCAGAATTCACTTCTTTAAGAACTGGGTTTTTTTTAAACTTTATTCACATATTCATTCATTCAATATGTTACTGATCATCTACTGTGTGTAAGGCATTGTTCTAGTGCCGGGTGGTGGGGCAGAGGGTAGGTACAGCAATGAACAGTACAGGTTGGTTCCTTATATCCTGGGGCTCATGGAATAGGTGGGTGGGTAACTGACAATAACATGGAAAAAAAGATTCACAACAGGATCGTTTAAAACAGTGAAAAGTGCTGTTAAGACAATAAAACTGGCGAAGATGAGAGTAATGGTGGTTGTAGTAGCTACTTTATTGGAGCTGTTTTACTTACCTGATAAACACATTTATAGTGTTTGCTATGTGCTAGGACTATTCTAAGTTCTTTACAAATATTAAATCATTCAGTCTTCAAAACCAGCTGTCTAAAAAACAATACATTTATCATTGCCCTTTTATCGATACTCTACAACCCCTATGTATGGCTTCCCTGGAGAGCTGGCACCCTGATTGGCCTGCCTATGAGGTCAATGTAAACCAGGGTACACAATCCATATGGCTATGCGCTCTAATGTAATACTATCCCTATACCAAGTAAAGGGCATTTCCAAATGCACATTTTCATCAAAGGAGTTTTGAAAGCCCACACTGCTGCATCTAATACCAATTGTACCCAAATTTCATAAAAGAAAATATTTTACTTTTTTATTGAGGTATAATTAATATACAGTAAAATATACAAATATTAAGTGAACAATTCACCAAATGTGACAAAAGCATATACCCATGGAACCTCTATCAAGATACTATTTCCATCACCCCAGAAAGGTCCCTTTTTCCCCTTCTCAGACAATTGTATCCATTTTAGTTGCTTCTGGTAGAGATACTTCTGTGGAAGTTTTGCATCATGAGCAGTGTTTTGATTTCTCATAAATGTTTCACCTTCCAGGAAAAACCAGTAATCATATTTGAAAGTTATAACATCCATTGCCATTTTCAACAGCAAGCTGCAATTCTGTACTTTCTTTCCCTTTTTGTGCATATGCATGTCTTCTTCTGAAGTGTTAGTCGTGCTCTGATTTCAGTTCTATACACTCCACTAGCTGACACCGTGCCTAGGCAAGGGCATGGGCTCCACTGTTTGCTGTTTGTAATCTAGAGATTCATCACTCATAACGCACTGAACAACAGAGCAGGTCTCCAAAGACATCTCCCAGAATCACAGACACTAGAGAGAAGGCGCCTGCAGACACTGCTTGGGTTCAACAACTTCCCTGTAGTTCCCCAATTATTTAAATTCTGTGCAGGAGGTATTTTTTCAGTAGGCCTCTAACTTCATGGAAGTGAAGGTGACTAATTAGAACGGAAATAGGCCTGTGCTTCTCAAACTTGAACCTGTCCATGAACTACCTGAGGATCTTGTTAAACTGCAAATTCTGATTCAGCAGGTCTGGGGCTGGGCCAGAGACTCTACATTTCTAATAAGTTCTGGGTGATGCTGATGCTGTTAGTCCAAAGATCACAGGTTGAGTACTCTGGACATATTCAAGGTCGGATTAAATAAACATTTACCCATGTGCCAAGGTTTTAGGGCATAAAGAGGACTCTGGTCAAATAAATTTGGGAGTCACCGGGTTAAACTTGAAATGGTTTCTTTTCTTTCTTTTTTTTTTTTTTTTTGCAGTACGCGGGCCTCTCACTGCTGTGGCCTCTCGCGTTGCGGAGCACAGGCTCTGGACGCGCAGGCCCAGCGGCCATGGCTCATGTGCCCAGCCGCTCCGCGGCATGTGGGATCTTCCCGGACCGGGGCACGAACCCGTGTCCCCTGCATCGGCAGGCAGACTCTCAACCACTGCGCCACCAGGGAAGCCCAAAATGGTTTCTTTGAGACAGGACTCATCAGAACCTTTAACGTGCTAATGTGAATTGTTACTCTCCAAGATAGAAATATAGTATATGAGGATTCCCACATTTATTAGATCAGGGAGCACTTTTTTTTTGTGTGTGTGTGTGGTACGTGGGCCTCACTGCTGTGGCCTCTCCCGTTGCGGAGCACAGGCTCCGGACGCGCAGGCTCAGCGGCCATGGCTCACAGCCGCTCCGCGGCATGTGGGATCTTCCCAGACCGGGGCACGAACCCGTGTCCCCTGCATCGGCAGGTGGATTCTCAACCACTGCGCCACCAGGGAAGCCCAGGGAGCACTTTTTTGAAGAGCATCTGATGGGTCCGTTACCCCTCCAGTAGGGTGAGGGGACCTTGTAGATTCCTTCTGAACCTAAACTTCTATTATTTCTAAGGAAACTCTCTCAAGGATTTGATGATCTTGAAAATAATAAATAAAACGCAAAACTTCCCATTGTTTTGTACTCTTATTTCTGCTTTTCCCTTTCTGAAATGACAGATTCCACAAACTTTCAGAGCCAGAAGGCTACATTTGTACATTATTGGCAATTTATTGCCTAAAAACAAGGACAAGTAGATGCATATAAAGCTGTGTAACATATAACCTATCTAAGAAAAGTAATGGCATCAGTGAGTTTGGAAAATAATTATCAGGTTATAGGATTCATTTTTCCCACATTGTAACAATGCTGTTCATTCCTCTCACTAGCTTAATTGAGAAAGCTGAGTCCTGTGTCATTTTTCTAAGTTACATCCTTTCCTCAGTATGCCTTTTGCTAGGGACATGATATTTGCCTGACAGCTGAGTTCTTAAATTTCTTTTTCAGATTGTCAAACTAGTCTATTCCATCAGGGTATTTAAAACACAAACAGACAAAAAAGTATGCACTGCCAGTAAGCTTAAGAAATTCCGAACGATGATGGCAAATTTTTCTTTCTGATTTGGATCTTTCTGTTACTCTCACAGATACACTTGGAATTTTTGAAGTACAGCCTTGCATTGTGTTATGACTTTCTTGTTTTAGCTACCTAAGTGCATTGATTTAATGTACAGGATTTTCAAAATTGTATCTACTGAAGATAACATTAAAAAATGCCACTATAGCTATTCAGTAGAATCTTGTCACTCTAAGATTTCATATTTATGGTTTCAAATAATCCCGAACAAACCTGGGGGTTCACAGAATATTTAAAAATTACAAACTGGAGTCGCGTCCTCTGCAAGGGTCATAGACAGAAACAGGATGTGTAGACCATTGAAACTGACTAATTGATGGCTCCGTACCTGCATCTCAGCTCTGCCTGCTTGCTCTCATTTAGCCAATTCAGGAACCTCTCTCACTTTCATTATAACACATAGGGCAGATATTTATTACCCATACTTTACAAGTAAGGAAATGAAGGGCATTTTCTGTTATGAAAATGTATATTTATAAAGGTCTTGAAAGTATCCTCAGAGCTGTCAAGAATCAGCTCCATTAATCAGAATTACTGCTGTGACCTTATTTAATAATGGAGCTTTGACAGGCTCATTTCTAACATGCAAATCCATTTATAATAATTTCAGATACAAACCGCTGCTCACGTAGATACCTGAGGCCTACAAATCAAAGACAATGACAAACCTACCACAATGTTAAGACCATAGAGTTACCTCAAAATTTTCAGACATTATAAGCAAACTGGATACATAAACATCTGAGTTACAAATCAACTGTACTTTTGAACAAACGGTTCCATTTCCTACTATTCCCTCCCTGCGAAATTATCCTAATAATCACTAACATTTTGGATGCTTTTTATAAGCCAAGCACTGTCTCAGACCTGTGACTGAAGTCACATTTCTGAAAATATAAGCTGATTCAGTAAAAAGGCCTTTCTCATGACAAATGCAGAAGCCCCATAAAAGTATTACAGAAGTGCCAACTGGTTCATGAAAAGATGCTCAACGTCGCTAATTATTAGAGAAATGCAAATCAAAACTACAGTGAGGTATCACCTCACACTGGTCAGAATGGCCATCATCAAAAAGTCTACAAATAATAAATGCTGGAGCAGGTGTGGAGAAAGGCAACCTTCCTACATTGTTGGTGGGAATGTAAATTGGTGCAGTTACTATGGAAAACAGTATGCAGGTTCCTTAAAAAAACTAAAAATAGAGGTACCATATGATCCAGCAATCCAACTCCTGGGCATATATCTGGAAAAGACAAAAACTCTAATTCAAAAAGATACATGCACCCCAGAGTTCACAGCAGCACTGCTTACAGTAGTCAAGACATGGAAGCAGCATAAATGTCCATCAACAGATGAATGCATAAAGAAAATGTGGCATACACACACACACACAAACACACATACAAACACACGCTGAAATACTACTCAGCCATAAAAAAAGAATGAAATAATGCCATCTGCAGCAACATGGATGGACCAGGAGATTATCATACTCATCAGTGAAGTAAATCAGACAGAGAAACACAAATATCGTATGATATCACTTACATGTGGAATCTGAAAAAATGATGCAAGTGAACTTATTTACAAAACAGATAGACTCATAGACATAGAAAAAGACTTATGGTTACCAAAGGGGAAAGAGGAGAGGGTTAAATTAGGAGTTTTGGGTTAACAGATATATACTACTATATATAAAATAGATAAGCAACAAAGGCCTACTGTATAGCATAGGGAATTATATTCAATATCTTGTAATAACCTATAATGGAAAAGACTCTGAAAAAGAATACATATATATATATATGCATGTATAACTGAATCACTTTGCTGTATACCTGAAACTACCACAACACTGTGAATCAATAATACTTCAATTTAAAAAAAGAAAAATAGTATTACAAAAGCTGTTAAGCATTGTGTGAAGTTCAAAATGAGTGTCACATGTTTAATTCTGTACACCAAAGACATGTTGACTTTGATTTTTAAAAGATTACATTTAAAAAGTTTTCAAAACTTATACATCTTATAAACAACCATTACTCACTAATATCAGTGTCAATATTTTAATTTAACATCTTTAATTTTCCACATGACCAGGGATGCTTACATAATCATTAGCTGCGATAATCATGTGAAAATTACATTATGAGCTTAACTGCAATAGTCATGTGAAAATTACATGACTGAGCTAATGGAAACATACTCGAAGTATTTTATACAGATGGGGATTTCACAAAGGTTCTCCTGGGACTCTGAGAAATTTCGGTGTTGTCCCCTCCCCTTTGTGCAGGCAGGAGGCTCCAGAGGCTTTGGAGAAAGGGTATCATTTCTTCCAGTTTCTCCCCAGGATGGTTGGGTAAGATAAACAGGGTCATCAGTGTGTTTGAGCCAACCCATGCATCAAGAGTACTTAGCAATTGTATGAAAAATAGACTATAATTAGATAAGAAGTTCACAAAGTAGTTACCCTTTTTCTAAAATATAAAGATTTTGATTTTCTCCTTACAACATACTTTTGCAAAACTCAAAGATCATCTTTGAAAAAATAAAGTAAAAGAGAGAACAAAGAAAGCATTTAGAAAGTGCTCCATTGAAGGACTTCCCTGGTGATGCAGTGGTTGGGAATCTGCCTCCCAATGTAGGGGACATGGGTTCAAGCCCTGGTCCAGGAAAATCCCACAATGCCGTAAAGCAACTAAGCCCGTGCACCACAACTACTGAGCCTGCACTCTAGAGCCCTCAAGCCACAACTACTGAGGCCACGTGCCACAACAACTGAGGCCACGTGTCACAACTACTGAGACCGCATGCCAGACTACTGAAGCCTGCACACCTGAAAGCCATTCTCTGCAACAAGTAGAAGCCACCACAATGAGAAGCCTGCGCACCACAACAGAGTAGCCCCCACTCGCCGCAACTAGAGAAAGCCCGCGAGCAGCAATGAAGACCCAAGGCAGCCAAAAATAAATAAATAAATTTATTTTTTTAAAAAAGTTTTTTTAAAAAGTGCTCCATTGATAGATAGGGGATTGCCATTCATCACTCACTGCAGATTTCAACAGCATAAGAACTTACATATATTCATTTCTAAGGCTTTTTTAGGGCAGGTGAACAAAAAGCCATGATCTTCATGTTCTGAAGATATTCAATCACAGAGGTGTGTCATGCGATGCTTTAAGGCTTGGAGGTGGCCTGATGAAGGGGGTGGAGTGAACAGGTACTAATGCAACCGGCACAGATCAGGAAGGCAGAGCCACTCAGAGTGACATGGAACGAGGGTTTACTAGAGCAATTCCATCTTACAAAACCGTGGGAGCTGGTCAAGACATCTGTGCAAGATCAGCACGTTTGCATCTACTGGTGGGACCCACACAACTGTACATCAAGCAATTTGTAAAGAAAGATAGGAATGAAGTGGGGAGCAGTGAGGGCAACCAGGAATCTACGTCTGACTCTCACCACCTCCAACCTTCAATTCAGCTGACCTGCAGAAGACCCTGGCATCCTTCACCAGAGAACTGCACAGGAGCCTCAGCCTTGGACTTAATGGAAAGGATCCAGATGGAGTTCAGGGACTGCAGGTTGCTGCCCACTCCAGCAAAATGACTGCAAATGAGTGACACCCCATGTATAATGTTTATGGGCAGCCTGGCTTTCCTAGAGGTAGGTCTGCAGGCCCATTTCAGTATGCATCAGAAAATCCTGCTAAAAGAACTATTATGCATGAATGAAAAACGGGCTTCTAGTGTGACGAATTGGTTTTCTGATTTTCCCTTGTAAGACTTTCTGCCAGACATTCTGTCTTCTTACAAAGTATACGGGACTCCATTGAAAATGAGAATTAAATAACAAATCAATTAGAGAATCTGATTAGACCGTATATAGTTTCATGAGCACTTTTATTAAGATTTATTGCATTGAACATTTATCTATCTGTAGGGTGAGTTCTTCTGTTCACTGTTGCAGTTCTAGTCCAAGGCACTCAACAAAAGCAAATAAATGGATGAACTCTTTAATGAATAAACACTGTTCTTATATGGGACTAAGAAGAAAATGAACTATCGGGGCAATAATGTCCTATTGCCATGATAATTCCGCTTTGCAAGAAATATATGTATACTGAACCTAGTCTGTTCAGCTGTAGAAGAGATCCCAAGGATTACGCCACTAAAGTTCTACCCCTGGCACTCATGTTTTCCCCTGGCATATCCAACTGTGTCTTCTCTTTTCTGCCAAATATTCTTCTTCAGTCAGGCAATCTACACACAGTCCCCTAAACCCAACACAATAAACCAAGCACTATTTGCATAATCTCCCTGGAAGTCTCTACACCTATCAGTAATTCTTCAAGGCTCGGTTCAAATGCTCCCATATCCAAAAGAGTCCTTGCTGAGGATGCTAAAAGACAGCGTTGTGTCTCCCCTCGGCTTTCCACACACATTTCCCAAATATATGCAGAATCTCCTTCTAGTCCTACCCATGTGACTATGCATAAAATGTGTGCCCTTATAAGCTTATGTTCCCTATTCTTGGGGATATCTCTTACCTCCCAAAGGGACACTAGGTTACTTAAGGTAAGTGAATGTACCTTTGCATCCTCTGCAATTAGTGTGACCATTTGCCCTGGATTTTATTGTAGAGCCTTTAGAATTGTGTTTTATGTAGGAAAGTCAACTCGATGATATATAGCTAAATCTGATTTACTGTAATATTTTTAAATCTAAAAGACTTATTTTCTATAAATACTTGCCCTTATTTTCTATCCATCCAGAACTTATTGTACTAGGCACCTATGAAGTGGTTTTAAATCATTTTTGAGATAAACATAAATGAAGCCATACAAAGAACAGAAAATCTCCTATATCATACCATGCATGCTCATTCTCTTGATTCTGCAAATATAATTCAAATACTCACAATATCTGGAACTTAGAAGTAGCTAAACACACATGGGCCGGATGGAACTTCTAGCAAATCATACCTGTGTTTTTTAATTTTGTTTTGTTTTGCGGTACGTGGGCCTCTCACTGTTGTGGCCTCTCCGGTTGCAGAGCACAGGCTCCGGACGCACAGGCTCAGCGGCCATGGCTCACGGGCCCAGCCGCTCCGCGGCATGTGGGATCCTCCCAGACCGGGGCACGAACCCGTGTCCCCTGCATCGGCAGGCGGACTCTCAACCACTGCGCCACCAGGGAAGCTCCATACCTGTGTTTTTGAGATTCATTAGCCTACAGGTTATTTTTAGTGTTCTCTGGAGGAATAGGGAAGGAGATGAAAAAGGTAAGTTTCAGTAAAATAGAGATAACAGATATTGGTAAGGAAGGGTGCAGAAGAATACTGACCTTAGAGCAGGGAATAATCTTTCTGATTACAAAATCCAATGCCTCTGCTGTACTCTGGGGCCCAGAGCAATGTACCTAAGCCAAATAATTAAACAATAGGAGACCTAGGTGAGATTTGTGTGTCTCACTGGTTCTTAGTTCTCACTTCCCAACAGCCCTTGATGTCTTTCTGCAGGGTAGCATCCTATTACAGAAGCGATTTACATTATGGTGGAGAAGACCCTGCAGGTGCTCCCACACCATCACCACCACTTAGGAAGTCACCAGAAGCTTAGGTGGATAGTTCCCATACATGCTGACGTCTTCCTCCCTCAAATACCTATAGCTTCTCAGATGTCCCCCAAGAGGGACTGAATCCCAGTTGCCCACATCTATGACACACACAGCAATGTGCCCTTTACTGTTCTTCCCGTCCCTGCTTCACTCTCACCACTCCACTCACTGTGGTTCCTGGGATTATTGTCAAATAGACTTCTTGTACCCAAGTTCCTATCTCAGAGTCAGATTTAGGGGAATTCAAATTAAGACATATGGTAAAGAGTCAAACACAATAAACTGTTAAATCAACATCATTCTCCAATTCTAGCTCTGAAGATGTTTTCTTGCTTTAAAATTTTTAATGGTAATTTTTAAATCTCAGTCCCAAGGATGAACCTAGAAATCTGTTTATTTCCTCCCCTTTCCCTTCACTGCAGAGAAATAAAACACATGCCCAAATTTAACTAGAGATGCTCAATAAATCTCAGACAGCACCTTCCACATAAGGACTCTGTGTTTCTTTCATAAGTGGATGAATCAACGTATCAATCAAGGGGGTACATTTTGTTCACATTTGGAAAAGATTTAAAGTAAGCAGTTCCAACAGGATTACAACTCACTCCTACTGCAGCCCAGACTCTTTGGAGGGTAAGAAAATAAACACATGTTTTGTAAACTATTGAGTTTGCGTTTTTTTCTTTTCATGCAGTTTTATTGCAGCAAAAACTGACTAGTAAACCTTGCAATGTATTCATTAGCATGCAGTAACTAGGGTAAGCTGATCCGTAGTTTTCTTATTAAATTTGTCAATTTTGTAATGAGGAAATTGCCTTCTACTTGACAAGGTCATGAGGGAAAATGCCCTTTGTCAAGTAAGAAATCCACATGCATTTTTTTTTGTCAGGTAAGAAATCCACATGCTTTTGCTAAAAGGATTGTCTTTACAGACTCAGTTTAACTACAAAAATGAAAAACAGGAGTCTGAGTTTGTACCCCAAACAAGCTGTGTAACAAAACTTGAAAACAGCAAAACTATAAGAGTCTTTATTCTTTTACGGGATGAATAAAGAGTAAAAGGATGACTTTATGGTGAACTGGCAGTGGCAAGGTTGTACTACTTACAGACAGACCTCTACATGTTTTCACTGTTGTATTTGAGTAGCTCTGTCCAATAGAACTATAATGTGAGCCACATATGTTCTTTTAAATTTTCTGGTAACCACATTTTTTAGAAAGGTAAAAAAAGATGAAATTAAGTTTAATATTTTATTTAACCCAATATATCCAAAATATTATTTCAATATATTAATAACATAAGATGCTACTAGTGAAATACTTTACATGCCTTTTTGTCATACTAAGTCTTCAAAATTCATTAGGTATTTCATACATACGGTACATGTAATTTGGACCAGCTACATCTCAAATGTGGCTAGTGGTTACCATATTGGATGGTATGGTTTTAGATAATGTGATAAATTGTCTATTTCAATGTATTAATTTCCTTCAACTGCAGTAACAAATTGCCACTCATTTGGTGGCTTAAAACAACGGAAATTTATTCTCTCATTGTTCTGGGGGCAAAAAGTTCAAAACTAAGATGTCAGCAGAGTGTGGTACTTCCCCTGAAGGCTCTAGGGGAGGTTCTGTTCCTTGCCTTTTCCAGGTTATAGTGGTGCTAAGCATTCCTTAGCTTGTGGTTGCATCACTCTAATCTCTGCCTCTGTTTCACACTGGCTCATCCTCTTCTATTTCAAATCTTCCCTGTGTGTCTCCTACAAGGATGCTTCTCATTGGATTTAGGACCTACCTGGATAATCCAGGATGATCTTTTCATCTCAAGATACTTAATGACACCCTCAAAGACCCCTTTTCTGAATAAGGTAACATTCACAGCTTCTGGGATTCAGGATATGGACAGAACTTTTCTGCATATCAGCTAACTTAGCTGGGACCACGTGGTGAGTGGATGTGGGTATGATCTCTCCCCATCAATCTAAAACACACTACAATGCTACTTGTTTCCGAAAATTTTAAATTTCAAAGCTCAACACTATGTAAAATACTGAAAATTAGACTTATTTGATAGAAAATCAACTGTACTTTGGATTCTAGAGCGTTTATTCACACAGAACACAAAGGATTATTAATATTAGTAATGAAATTGCATGATTATTAGTAATAGAAAAATAGTTATTATTACTATTACTAGATATACGGGGTTCTCAAGTGCCCTGAACAGGTTGTAATATGTGCGTGGCTTTGGCAGAAAGGCTGATGAATGTGAGATGAAGAAATTTGTCTCAGTTGCCAGGCTGGATCTTGGCACAGCTAGAAATAGATAGTAACACAGTTGACTTTTTTACAGTGTGATTTCAGCTACTTAGATTAAAATGCTAATAAGCTTCAAGGTGTAAAGCTTTCCAAAATTAAGCATCATTGTACTGAGCATGTCTTGTCATCTACTACCTACAGATTTACACTACAGTCACTTGAATTTAAAACCAAACACCATAATATATCCAAGCATCTTCTTTAAAATATAAGAAAATTTGGTAAGGGAAATCTAGCATTTATGTCATTGTAATGTTTTAATAAAATTTCCTTCATAATTTATATAAATTTCAAATCATTATGCTATAAACCTAAAACTAATAAAATGTTATATGTCAGTTATACCTCAGTAAAAAAAAATGATAAATTTCCAATTTGGAATGTTTTTACAGGAACTATATTAGATTTCTGTCAACAGATATACAATACTGTTGCCAAGATGGTAGAGAGAATCCAACTACACCCCACATCCAGTTTCTCCAGTTGTAACGTACAAATATATGATGCATTTGTTACAACTAAAGAACCAATACTGATACATTATTTTGAACTAATGCTCATACTTCAATAATTTTTCCTTAGTTTTTTTTTTTTTTTTTTTTGTGGTACTCAGGCCTCTCACTGTTGTGGCCTCTCCCGCTGCGGAGCACAGGCTCCGGACGCGCAGGCTCAGCGGCCATGGCTCACGGGCCCAGCCGCTCCGCGGCACATGGGATCCTCCCGGACCGGGGCACGGACCCATGTCCCCTGCATCGGCAGGCGGGCCCTCAACCACTGCGCCACCAGGGAAGCCCCTTTCCTTAGTTTTTAATCTACATTTTTTTTTTTCTGTTCCAGGATTCCACCCAGGATAATATTGATACATTATGTTTAGTCTTTATGTCTCCTTAGGGTACGCTACTGTTGCTGTTTCTTAGACTTTCCTTGTTTTTGATGACCTTCACAGTTTAGAAAAGCACTGTTCAGGCATTTTGTAAAATATCCTTTAATTTGGGTTTGGTTGATGTTTTTCTCATGGCTGGACCAGAATTATCAGTTTTAAGGAGAAAGCCACAAGCTAAAGTGTCACCTTTATGACATCATATAAAGGTTACATACCGTCAACCTGACTCAATGCTGATATGCTGACCTTGATCCCTGACTGAGGCAGTGGCTGGCAGGCTTTCCCACCGTAAAGTTACTCTTTCTCCCTGTTTCCATACTGTTCTCTTTGGAAGGCAGGCACCAGGTGAAGTCCACACTTAAGTCTGGAGTTACAGTCCACCCTATTAAGGGGGCATTACTTACATCAATTATTTGGATTTTTTCTGTATGGGAGAATTTTCTATTATTGTCTATTATCTCCCACTTAAAATTTTTATTAAATCACATAATTACATCAGCATGGGTTCATGGATGTTTATTTAATACTTTGGGTTACAAGCCAATATTAACTAATTTATTTTCTTGCTCACATGGTTCCAGCATGACCATCGGGAGATATTTCAGGTGGCTCTGGTGTTCTGTTGACATACCCTCATTTTTTAGTTTTTTGAGTACTTACTTACTTGCTTTCTGGAACCACAAATGATCCAGGCTTATCATGTAAATTCCCTGTCACAGCTCCAGAAATCAGCCACTTCTCCAAGAAGCCCTGGTTCTTTTATTGGAGAATGGTATTAGAAACCAAGATCTGGGCACGAGACGTGCTTATTGCTTCTGGGTGGTATTGTTGCTCCTAAGTTTTGTTAATGGGCAGAGCTTGAGAATATATAGGTGTGTGTGTGTGTGTGTGTGTGTGTGTGTGTGTGTGTATTATATATATATATATATATATGTACCTGTATATATACACATATCTATAATTATTTCCCTATTAATCCATCTGTATATATATATTAAGCTAAACATGTGTTCACACCGATGTCTCATTCTAGTATCACATGATTCATTCTACCTTTCACCCCTTGGTTATCTGTAACAATTAAAATATCAGGAGGCTATGGACTGAAAGTTAAGAAAATGACCTTCTCAGAGCTACGAGAGGCTTAGAAACAGAATCCTGATTCTTTACGTAGTTACCAGTCTAATTTTTCCCACTCTGAAACATCGTATCATTTATCCTAAGTTCCCACCATGCCATACCATAGTCCAACAATTCATCAAAGCCCCCCTAATAAATGGATTTTAAAAATAAGGAACAGCTCAGCCAAGCTGATCCCTCACACAGAACTGCTGCAATTCTTGTTTTTTCTAGGAATTCATAGTGAAGTTGGTACAACAAAAGAACAGAATTAGAGTAGCCCTAATTTATCTATTTTCTAGTGCTTCTTCAGTGCTTGACAGGCTTTTGTGTAGATGGAATGACCTTTTGCTGTACAGGAACACTGGTAGGCAAACATCAACCCATCTGACTCAGGAAAACAAATAAGCCCTGGTCTCCGTTAACAAGGAGATAAAACACAGTAATTCACTTGCTTTTTGTTGCTTCTCAAGACAAAAACTCATCCTGAAATTAATGTGTTGAAAACACTTAATATAAGGCAATTAATTTTCTGCATGTATCTACCCTAAGCTATGACCATAGCTATCATGTGAAATACTTCCTGCCTTATCCTTCCATATAAGCTTAAGGTTAGGCTTGTACCGTAACACTAGTAACTTGAATTAATTTATGTTTTCAGTTACAAACATTTGAGTTTACCAAAGAAAGAGAAAAGCATTTTTTTACCACCATGGTCCTCAGTGATTTAAAAACTTCACGTTTAGGAGATTTCGTTTCTGTAATTACTCCATCCAAACCTTTCCTTTCTTAAACCAAAGCAGACCATAAAAGAATAAATAAGGTGAATTCGTGGCAACATGGATGGACCTTAAGGGTATTATGCTAAGTCAAATAAATCAGACAGAGAAAGTCAAACGCTGTATGTTCTCACTTGTATTTGGAATCTAAAAACAACAACAACAAAACAAAAACCCAACTCATAGAAAAAGTGATCAGATTTGTGGATACCAGAGGCAGGTGGTAGGGGGTGGTGGATGAAATGGGTGAAGGGGCTCAAAATGCACAAACTTCCAGTTATAAAATAAGTCATGGGGATTACTGTGCAGGATTGTTACTAATGCTGTACTGAATATTTGAAAGTTGCTAAGAGAGTATCTCTTAAAAGTTCTCATTACAAGAAAAAAAATTCTCTATGTGTGGTGATGAATGTTAAAAAGACTCGTGACAGGGCTTCCCTGGTGGCGCAGTGGTTGAGAATCCTCCTGCCGATGCAGGGGACACGGGTTCGTGCCCCGGTCCGGGAAGATCCCACATGCCACGGAGCGGCTGGGCCCGTGAGCCATGGCCGCTGAGCCTGTGCGTCCGGAGCCTGTGCTCCGCAACGGGAGAGGCCACAAAAGTGAGAGGCCCGCGTACCATAAAAAAAAAAAAAAAAAAAGACTCATGACAATCATTTCAAAATACATACAAATATCGAAACTAATGTAATGTTTATGTCAAGTATATCTCATTTTTTAAAAAAAGAATAAATAAGGTGAATCTGTAACTCATGCTACAAAGTACAGGAAGGACTTCACTTAAGCCTCCAAATCCTCCATCACACAGTCACTGATGTGTTGGTAAACGTTAACAAGCAGATATCAAAACAAGAAAAAAGGGCCCTGATTAGTAGTGTTTGACAATTCCAGAATCGTAAATACTCTCATGGCCAGTTTCAAGCTACCAACATGATAGCACAGATTTGGGCAGCGATATGCAATAGTGATCCATTATATAGCGTTTCCACCATTTAGATATTATTGTTGTAAATAACCTTTAGAACATAGATAATAATAAAAATAATCAGGAAGTGGTGGGGGTTTAGTAATATTACTTTTTTTCAGTGTAATGTATTTACTTTAAAGTTTATTTAACAGCTTTGTTTAACAACTGGCTCTGTAAGCTAGTACAAGCCAACTCAAAAATACTAACATTTACAAAGAAGGTTTTTGGCCACTGATTGTCCAGGTTTCAGCTGGCTTTGATATCGGTGGAAGCAATCAAGCTTGACTGATAGCAAAACTGGCCAAAATTCCCCACTCTCCCTGTATCCACACCATTTTGCAATGTGACTTTGAAGTTCTTCCTATTGAGAGGTGGTCTATTACCCCACCCTTAAATCTTGGCTGACCTTGAGACCTGCTTTGGGCTAAAAAAATGCAGCATAATTAATGGGATGCCCATTTGCGGTCTAGACCTCTTAGTCTCTCTCTTTGCCTTCTGCTTCCACCTTGAGAATACTCCCAGGCTAGCCTGCTCTGGCACCCTTGGCTCCACTATGAGAACAGGTCGAGGCTAGACTGACTCTGAGGGATGCAGGACACACAGACTTGGGAGGAGGCCAGCCCAGATCAGCCTAGAGACAGGTGACTCCAAAACACGTGCAAAAGCCCAGACAAAATTTGGCAGAGCCATTTCTCCAACCCACAGCTGACCATAGACATATAAGTGAACCCAGGGTAAGCCAGAACCATGGAGTTGACCTGTAGACTCATTTGCAATAACAAATATTTATTGTTTTATGACCCTGAATTTTGGGAAGGTTTAGTAGAGCTTGCGAATAAGACTGACTTTTGCCTTCTGTATTGAGAACTAAGAAAAACAGAATAATCATTTGGACAATTGCTGGAAGCAAGTAGAGGACTGCTGACAATATCAGAGGAAATCAGGCAGCAGGTTGATTCTCAGTGGAGAGATACTGCTTTTTTTGCTAATCTGGACATGTGTATGGTTTGGTATATTGTTTAGATTCCAAACTCTAGTCATAATCAACAAGAATTCTGCCATTTTTAAATGTTAGAGTCATATTTCCAGAATATTCTTACTATGGTTTATGGATTCAATATTGAATATATCTTGTGAAAACTAAGACTTGCTTTTTAAAAAACACCACTAGTAAATACTAGTATTTCGGGGGGACGGATAATTGAAAGGATCTTTATATTTTTAAATTTGAATCTTCAAATCATAGACTGCTACCCCAGCCACCATAATCAGATTGCCACTGATGTATGGAATCAAATGGCTTCACTATTTCAAAATGTACCATTTCCCTTATTGGTAGTAGAAATAATATAATGGCAAGAAAATACTTCATACATCCTTTTTTAATGTGGTAAGATTTTTGAAGAGTAAGACTCCTATGATCTCCTTCGTATAATACACATTTTCTTATCCTGCAGAGTATTCAAAAGGAAAGGGAAACAAGTGACGAGGGGTTTTGATTTAGCACAAGGAAGATTAGATGTCTTAAGCTTTGAAATAAAGAGTGTGATGGGAAATAAATTCAAATATCTAAAGGCAAAGTCCTAGAATACTCAGGGTCACTTCTATGACTGGATCTTTGCAGATTCTTACACACAGCCTTGCTAGGGCATCTTTCTGGAGAAACGCAAAGTATGTCTCGAACTGGGAACAACACTGAAAAGCCTTTATCATCAAGAGATACAGGTGCCGTGGAGAAGACTCTGATGTATACAATAAACCAAAGGCATAATAACTTACCATAGTGTTTCAACTTCCCAAAGAGCTTGATATCTTGCTTCTCTGAGGAGTACGGTGAAAAAGGAAAGAAGGAAGGGAACACAAAATAATCTTGGGAATCGTCTCTTGTGTCCTCTGTACTAGGTACTTTTTGATCTCTTATCTTTAGGTCAGCACCAGAACATGTGCTTTGCATAGAGAAATACAAACCATTGGACATACAAGGCAAAATTGGGATTGGTTAAAACCACTCAGGACAGAAGGAAACTAGGAATGTTATGATCCCATATCTTGATTGATCACAATAGGAAACTGATAGCAACTGGCTTACAGATATACAGATATCTGACCAAAGCTCTGAAACAAAAACTTATGTCAGTTAACTCCTAGCACAGAGTATTCTTCCCATAAAATCATAAAACTCATTGCTTTTCATGAAGGTAGACTGGCATTAAATTAAAACGTGTCTGCAAAGAAAAAGCCAATTTTACTCTTGCTACAAAACTAATGTTGCCTTCTTCACTTATTAAAAATAGATAAAAAGTAGAAAACCTCTGTCCATATATAAACACTTATGAGCCAAAAAAAAAAAAAAAAAGTCTGATTTATAAGTCAAAGCCTAGGATAGATTCTGAACAATAAATTAAATTATAGGGCTTCCCTGGTGGCGCAGTGGTTGAGAATCCTCCTGCCGATGCAGGGGACACGGGTTCGTGCCCCGGTCTGGGAAGATCCCACATGCCGCGGAGCGGCTGGGCCCGTGAGCCATGGCCGCTGAGCCTGCGCGTCCGGAGCCTGTGCTCTGCAACGGGAGAGGCCACAACAGTGAGAGATCCGCGTACCACAAAAATAAATAAATAAATAAATAAATAAATGAAATTATAGATATGTCTCTATTTCTGCCTTGCATCTTCTCGATCTTTGAGAACCTGCTGTATAAAAAAGAAATAAAGAAAAGAAAAAAATAAATTATAGAGAACCCATGAAATTAATGAAAAAGAAATTATCCTAATTTCCAATAGAATGGACATTCAAATGAAGACAAATGAGCTACTAGTGTCTTACTTCCACAGATATGCAGTCTCCAAATGATATTGAATGTGGATGGGCATATTTATTCTAGGTGCTGAATAAAATTAACCTTCAAAAATGAGTCCAGATTGGCCCCTGGATCTCAACTGGATACCTGAGCAATGCACCTCCTATCTCCTTTCTGAACAGCTACTGAGATTCCATTTAAATGCTACTTTTGCAGTGATGCCTTGCCCATCTTCTCCCATTCCTGATATCTCAGTTCCTAGCCCAACTGGGCAAAATTAAAATCTTGTTATCCCCAAATGATTCCTTGCCTTCCAATTGTATCATTAACCACATTTGAATCTGAATTATAGATATTTGCATACTTCCTGCTGCTCTCTTGTTTCAAGTATAAAAACTATGAGAATAAGGACTTTGTTTTATTTCTCTTTTTATATCATTTGGGACAAATCATAGGGATATTCCTGTGGGAGATATTCAATATTTTTTAATTGAATTAGATAGTTCTAATTCAAAAAGAGTTCAGAATCTAATAAAATGATATTGTATACAATATTGATTAATTTTTGCCCAGCCATAAAGGGATAAGAACTTTACCAAATCATCAAAATACATAAACTTAAGTTCAAAGATAAAGAAAAAATAGATATAAAATTTAGAAATAAGGACACAACATTATCATTTGTTATATAGGGTATGGTTGTATACCTGTCAGAATGAAAACATCGAGTTAAAAACATTGCAAAGAGATTCAATGAAGTTCCTGGGTATACAATGATATACCCTGAATCAGTTTTCCTTCATTAAATACAAGGCACTTAGAAATGTAAATGAGAGCTCTTCTTAGAACAGAATCAAAATGGTGGAAAACAATTTTAAAGGTATACGATCTCTATGATGAAGACTTGAAAACATTAAGAAGGGATATAAAAGACAACTTGAATAAAAGTAAAGACATACTCTACTTGGATGGAAATACGTAGTATACTAAAGATATAAACTGTTACTATATTCATCTAAATATTTAAGTAATACCAATAAATAATCAACAGAAATTTTTGGAAAATAATATAAACTGATCCTGAAATTCATATGAAAATAAAAATAAATGAAAAAAATAAACTACTGAAGTAGGACTATCTATTAAATAATAATATATTATAAAGCTATAATAATTAAAACACTTTATTACTAGTCTAAAATATATAGAAAGGTCAATGATACCAGAGGGAAGAATGGAAATATAGAGAGGTTTTCAGTATATAATCAGGATAGCATTTCAAATCAGTGAGAAAAACAAATAGATTATGCAATAATTAACATTGGACAATGGGGCAGCCATGCAGAGTTCAGTAAAATTGGTATTGTAGTAGACATTACCAGTTCACTATTATTTAGTTTTCCTTTCTACCCTGGGCATATTGGAGACTACATTTCCCAGCCCACATGCAACTGAGCTGGGCCATGTGACTAGATCTGGCCAATGAAATGTGAGTAGAGGAACAGGTGTCAATTCTGGACTGACCCACCACTGAAAAGTCCCTCTTGATTCTCCAGCTGCTTCTCTTCTCCTTACCCAGCAAAAGCAAAGGCCTCTTGTTGAGATGGCAGAGCTCAAAATAGAAACAGCCTACATTGCTGAGGGTAGCTTGGAATGTGTTTCAGACCTTCAGCAAACAGAGGAGGAGAGAAACTTTTGATGTGTTTTTCCACTGACATTGAGCAGTTGTTTGTTATTAGGGACTACCTTAGCCTATCCTGACTAGTGAAGATCCCTTTGTCACATCCCCTTGTCACCGTCATAAAATAAGGTCGATGGCATAAAGACACAATCATAAAAATTAAAACATAAAAACATCAGAAGAAATCAAAAAATTATCTTTATCATTTTAGAATGGATAACTTTTATAAGTAGCACTCCAAATTGAAAACTCATAAAGAAAAGGATTAATAAATCTGATGACCAAAATAATCTGGAAAGCAAAAATTCCACAAAGTCAAATTAAAAAGTTGGAGATAACACATGACAGACAGCTCTTAATATATCAAAATATCTTATAAAGCAATAAGTACAACAATACATTGGAAAATGGGCAAAGTTTATATGAAACAATACAAATATATTGCACAGGAGAAAAAGGTTCTAATGGGAGAAATACAACTTTTTTTTTTTTTTTTTTTTTTTTTTTTTTTTTTTGCGGTATGCGGGCCTCTCACTGTTGTGGCCTCTCCCGTTGCGGAGCGCAGGCTCCGGACGCACAGGCCCAGCGGCCATGGCTCACGGGCTTAGTCGCTCCGCGGCACGTGGGATCTTCCCGGACCAGGGCACGAACCCGTGTCTCCTGCATCGGCAGGCGGATTCTCAACCACTGCGCCACCAGGGAAGCCCGAGAAATACAACTTTAAATAATAAAGAGCTACTGATGTTTCATCTACCATACTTACAAAACTCAAAAAAAGATTAATGAAACACTATGTTGGTAAGAATGTGAACAAATAGGTAATTTTGAATGCTATTGATGGAAGCGTAAATAGATCCAATTTCTTTGTAGAGCAATATGGTGACATATTTCAAAATTTAAAATGCATGTGGATGCAGGAATTTCAGTTGTAGGAAATTCAAATGTACCCATATTACGTCCCAAAATGTATTTAATAAATCTATATTGAAGTATTTTTGGAGCAGCAAAAAAGTGGAAATAACAAAATACCTATTAAAAGATGACTCAATAAATAAATGTTGATGCACCTATAAAATAAAATATAGCTTCTAAAAAAAGAATGAAGTAGATATATGTGTAATAATATGGTTTAATTTCTGAGACATTGTTGCATTTAAATAACATTTGATAGTATGCCATCATTTATATAGAATTTAATTTTTTTAATTGGGCTGGTAAATGCATAGATTTCCTGGGAAATAAAAAAAGGAAAAAACTGTGAATTGTTGTTTCTGGGAAGGGAACAGAAGAAACGAGGGTAGAACGTATACTTTTGTGTTTTTTTTGCGGTACGCGGGCCTCTCACTGTTGTGGCCTCTCCCGTTGCGGAGCACACGCTCCGGATGCGCAGGCTCAGCAGCCATGGCTCACGGGCCCAGCCGCTCTGCGGCATGTGGGATCTTCCTGGGTGGGGGCACGAACCTGTGGTCCCTGCATCGGGAGGAGGACTCTCAACCACTGCGCCACCAGGGAAGCCCAGAGTGTATACTTTTTAATATAACCTTTAACACTGTTGGAATTTACCTTTTTAGTAGATGCATGAATTATTTTTTTTCCAAAAATAAAAACAATTGAAGTACATTAAACTAGACCAATTCCACTGCTACCCAAATGGCTAATATCATTTGAATTTTCACATCTCAAACGTTATAAACAGTAACAATGGTAATCACTGTCAAGAAAAATTCTGACTCAAATAGACAGGTCACAGACACTTGCTATTCCTGACATTCTTTTAAAAGAAAACTTAGTCAACCTGGAACATCGTTCTAACAGTTAGGAAGTGAAACTGACAGCTCTCACCTTCCTTAGATAAAAATCCAGTCAGAAAATGTGACATTTTCACCCACATAATGCAGCTCGGGTACTCCCCTATGCCACCACACGTAATGGAGAATGTAAAAAAACTTCTGACATTATGCAAGATTTCTATCCCATAAAATTGATAGACTTAAAAAGCACAGGGCAGATGCAGCATTAATCTGCTCCCACGTTTTATATGGCTATTTAAAGGGCCTGTCAACATGAATAATGCACAGGAGTTATTTTTATGTAAAATGTGCTCAGAAATTATAGAACAGACAACTCAACGATGGCATAGATTTCTAAAAGTCAGATTGGTAAGACAGATAGAATAAGCACACATGTTCTCTTGTTTTTATTTCCTGGACCTCGTGGTTAAATTTACAAGATATCAATATCAATTGCTTAACTGATAATGATTTTGTTTTTTGTTTTCTAAGGATTTTTAAAAATAAAATTTAAAAAATATATATTTTTTTAAATTAGCAAAGGCATGCCACAGCTACATAAAATATATGAAACAAACAAAACTTGCCTTAGAGAAAAGCAATTTTTCCATGAGGGGTTAAGAGTAAAGGAGAGAATAGTATTGAAAGCAAAATTCAGTAGACATATGGGTTGATAAAAAATTATAACTTCCTATTTGTTGTTGTTATTCTGGACTAAGAATCCACCTTTCCCTTGTAGAATCTGAATTTAAAGTACTACAGTATATATTAATAGTCTGACTGAACAGTGAAATAGAATATAGTCCAGAAATAGGCTTAGTCGCATGTGGAAATACTATCTATGAAAAGAGTAGTATTTCAACTCACTAGGACAAAAGTTAGACTGCTACATAAATTGTGCCAAAAATCCACTTTATAATAAATGGTCTAGGCACAAGTGTATAGCAAGTTGAAGAAAGATACAATTCGATTTTTAAATTATATTGAAACACCTCAACACCAGATTAGGACAAAAGATGATCTTAAAAAAATAGTGTTGTAATAAAAGGATATCAGTTAGAAAAAGATAAAATTGGATCCATACCTCACAACATACAACATAAAAAACTTCTAGATGATTCAAGATTGAAATGTAAAAACATGAAACCATACTAGGAAAAAACTATGGGTGAATTTCTTCATAAACTAGATATGGAAAGAGACTTTCTGTGACTCAAAATCCAAAAGCAATAATTAACAAGTTGACTATATAAAAATACAAACAAAAACTTGCATGGCAAAAAGCACCATAGGCAAATTCAAAAGTCAAAAGACAAACCAGGAAAACATTTTTGCAGCTCTATGATAGATAAAGAGATAATTCTCCTAAAGAGCTGTAAAAAAAAATAAGAGGCGAAAGGACCAGGTAGAAAAATGCAAAATATATGAACAGAAATTCATAGTAAAAATACATGTGGCTCTTAAACACATGAAAAGATGCTTAATTTCAAGCATAGTAAGAGAAATGCAAGTTAAAACTATATTGATAGCATTTCTTACCAAACTGACAAAAATCTAAAACTTGACAGTATACTTTGTGTTAAGGCTGGGGGTGAGGGGGCAAAGATCATCTTATACATTGCAGGGGTAATCGAAAATGATAAAAACAAAACGAAACAAAGCAAAACTCCTATGAAGGAAAAGTTAGCAAAATAACCAATCTTAGGAATTTACCCTGAAACTGAACCTCTGCATGTGTATGACAAGACATACATAGAGCTGTTTTCTGTTTTGTTTTGTTTTGTTTTAAATTGCAGCCTCATACGCACAGTAAAATACTGGAAACAACCTAAATGTCCACCTACATAAGGCTGTTTGAATTAACTACAGTACACCACGCAGTGGAATAATATACTGCCATATAAAAGAATGAAAAAGATCTCCAGGACCAATATGGAGTTCCCTCCTTGGCTGTACACCAGGGAGTGCATGGCCACCCCACAGGGTGCCCTAAGGAGAGAAAATGAGGAAGAATCCTATGATAATGGGTTAAATCAAATGCATTTGAACAAGTAATTCCATTGCTAGGACTACAATTTCAGGAAATAACAACAGAGAAGAAAAATGCAAAATGACAGATGTTTGCGTCAAAGTTACTTGTAATAAAAATAAAATGGAAATTGTGTAACTATTCAATAGTAAACTGATGGTAAATATTCACATGATTTCAATGGATTATTATTCAGCCATAGAAGTGATAAATATGAAAAAAGTATTTAGCACCATGGCTGTACTTAAGCTGCTGTTATGTTAAATAAAAGAACTTTACTATGTCATGTATGCAAATGCATAGATGAACACAATGTGATCTTCTGGAAAACAAACACATAACGGGGATTTTCTTTTGCGTATTTGGAATTATTCAAGCTTTAAGGCAACTTAAGAATTTTTTCAAAGGAATTTTTTGTAATAGCTTCAATGTTGCCAAAATTGAGGACAGAATCCCTTTCCATCACTTTCTCCAACTTGTTCTTTTTTGTGTGTGTGTAATTTTTTTAAAATTTATTTATTTTATTTTTTTCGCTGCGTTGGGTCTGTGTTGCTGCACGTGGGCTTTTCTCTAGTTGCAGATAGCGAGGGCGGTGCATGGGCTTCTCTATGCCGGGGCTTCTCTTGTTGTGGAGCACGGGCTGTAGGCCCGTGGGCTTCAGGAGTTGTGGCACATGGGCTTAGTTGCTCCGCGGCATGTGGGATCTTCCCAGATTCGGGCTCCAACCCGTGTCCCCTGCATTCGCAGGCGGATTCTTAACCACTGTGCGCCACCCGGGAAGACCCTCCAACTTGTTCTTAAACTATTCTCTATGCAAGCTCCTTTTATTGGTGACTGAGCCTGTATTAAGGCAATAATTCAGGACTGGTCCCTAAAATAATTTGTTTTCTCTTCTCAGTCAGAGCCAAGAGGATTTATTTAGAGCCAAGGCAGCATAATTCTAGTGTTCCAATGTAGAGTTAGAATTAATAGTGCATGAAAAAAAAAAAAAAGAATTAATAGTGCATGAAATTTTTGCCACATGCTACTAATACCAACAAATGCGATTAAAGCAATATGTTTTGGGCTTCCCTGGTGGCTCAATGGTTGAGAGTCAGCCTGCCGATGCAGGGGATATGGGTCCGTGCCCCTGTCTGAGAAGATCCCACAAGCCACGGAGCGGCTGGGCCCGTAAGCCATGACCGCTGAGCCTGCGCGTCCGGAGCCTGTGCTCCACAACGGGAGAGGCCACAACAGTGAGAGGCCCGTGTAACGCAAAAAAAAAAAAAAAAAAAAAGCAATATGTTTTGTTATGATTAAAGGAAATATTGTGAATGGACTTGGATTCACCACAGCCTGAATTTCTGCCCTTGAGTTAACGAGGCCACACCTTATTTATTGTGGCAAAGATACCATCAACAGAAGTCAGATGACAGCCCTGAATTTCCTGCTCCTCACTGCCTCCAAAACTATATGGTTTTTGATACATGATTTATCATGTAACATCTTGTTGCCAGAGAAACTAGCTCAACTTACAAAGGCAAGGTCTCGTTCAGCACAGTATATTATTTTTCTCTGGTAACTTTACAGTTTCTCAATTCATAATCTTGAATTGGGCATGAATATTGGTAAATTAAAAAGCATAACGTTTTAGGGGCTTCCCTGGTGGCGCAGTGGTTGAGAATCCGCCTGCCGATGCAGGGGACACGGGTTCGTGCCCCGGTCCGGGAAGATCCCACATGCCGCAGAGCGGCTGGGCCCGTGAGCCATGGCCGCTGAGCCTGCACGTCCGGAGCCTGCGCTCTGCAATGGGAGAGGCCACAACAGTGAGAGGCCCGCGTACCACAAAAAAAAAAAAAAAAAAAAGCATAACGTTTTAAAATGTGATTAAAAGAAGCTTGATGAATTTCTTGGTTCTTAGAACATTTGTAAGAATTTACTTAAAGAATTTAGGGTAAAGTAGCAAACTTAAGTATCTGGTGAAAATATTTACAGAGCAGAGAATCAATCTATATGACTTTTTGTAATTTTTGCACTGGAATAATAATTTACTTTTTTTTTCATGGAAAAAATTAAGGGCTCTAGTCATACCTCTACAGTATTTCAAATGTTCTACAGTATCCTTCAAATAAATTATTTGACTAAGAACTATCAACAGGAACCATGAAATTTTGAGCAGGTAGCCACAAAATTAGATATCCAGTCTAGTTTGCTATTAGTGACACAATTTATTCTTTAACACACTTCCCAAAATTTCTATCAACCATTAACTCATGAAATACCTCACTCAGTCATCTTTTAATTTATGATGTTCTAAGATCTTCTCTTTTTCAATATTGTACATTGATAATTTATTTGAAAGCATTATTGACTTTAAAAATGTGTAAACGAAGAAGTTGATTTTCAGTTTTCAGCTATTCGACATACTTAAGCATATGTGTGAGACAAAACTAACATGAGATCATAATTTTATTTAGATTTTCATCTGGTATCCATATTTGTAAGTAAAAATATGTAGACAATGCCTTCTAAATTATTTAATCTTTAAATAAAACTGCATGGGTGGAACTTGGTTAATATAGAAGCATGTTTTCAGAGTACCCAACAAAAAAAAATAAATCTCACTCATTAATTCCTATTTTAGACAGTAGGGGTTTACCTATGAGTTTTACCTATGGCAAAAATAATCAAGTCAATAGTTAATTTCTCAGATCTTTGTGTATGTCCCAACCCATGAAACTTCTTTATTAAATTCACACTAAGGTACTCTAAGGATGAAAGCAAATGTAATTCATGCACAGATACAAAAGGACATACTTAATTTCAACTAAAAAAAATAAAATTTAATTGTTAATTAATATTTGTAAAAGGAAAAGTTATGGTTGGCAATTTTTGACCAGATATTACAAATCCTGAAAACTTCTTGTAAAGAAATGTTCAATTTAAAATTTAAATGTTTGGGGCTTCCCTGGTGGCGCAGTGGTTGAGAGTCCGCCTGCCAATGCAGGGGACATGGATTCGTGCCCCAGTCTGGGAGGATCCCACATGCCGCGGAGCGGCTGGGCCCGTGAGCCATGGCCGCTGAGCCTGCGCGTCCGGAGCCTGTGCAACGCAAAGGGAGAGGCCACAACAGTGAGAGGCCTGCATACTGCAAAAGAAAAAAAAAATAATAAAATAAAATAAAATAAAATAAAATTTAAATATTTGAAATATGAATAATGAACAAAGTTGTTTTTTAAGTGTTGTTCAAGATATGATTAAAATTGAAAACTGCCAGAAAGTGAAAAGACTGCATAATATACATGGCAAATGTAAGTATCTAAAGGAAAAAATTGAAACTACAGCTGATCAAAAAAGAGTCTAATTTGTCAAATAATGACCCTGAGTTCAAGTCTATTAAACGTATGTGCCAATGACCTTTAGTTTTTGGGATAACGATAGCTACGGTTACAGAGCCCTGACTATGAAACATATATTATGGCCTTTAATCCTCACAACAACCCTGAGAAATAGTATTATGAACTTCATTTTATGAATAAGGAAATCAAGATATGAAGAAACTGATGACCGACTGTGGCCACAAAGATAACACTGGTTGGGGCTCTGAATGACTGCTGTCCCTTTAACACGAGGTTACAGAGTTAAAGCCTCATTTTCAGAGCATTAAGGTCAATTCGTGTGATCAGAGAATCAGCACTGCCTCCCCCTGCCCCCAACTACACACACACACACACACACACACACACACACACACACACACATCCATAAGGGAACCAGGAAGAAGCAATGGTTTTAAAAATTATTGCTCCCCAAGTAACTCTTACTTACTTTTTTTTTTGGCTGCGTTGGGTCTTCGTTGCTGTGTGCAACAGCTCCGCGAGCGGGGGCTACTCTTTGTTGCAGTGTGCAGGCTTCTCATTGCAGTGGCTTCTCTTGTTGTGGAGCACGGGCTCTAGCACACAGGCTTCAGTAGTTGTGGCACGCAGGCTCAGTAGTTGTGGCGCACGAGCTTAGTTGCTCTGAGGCATGTAGGATCTTCCCGGACCAGAGCTCGAACCTGTGTCCCCTGCATTGGCAGGCGGATTCTTAACCACTGTGCCACCAGGGAAGCCCAACCCTTACTTACTTTTACTTTAACCTCAATTCAAGCTTTATCTTGACTTCAAATCTTTCAAAAAATCTAAGTTGGTATCCGTTTTAAACAAATGATAAGATGTAAAGCTGTAGGAAACTGATCTCCAGAATTATCAGTAGACCTGGAATCCCACCCTAGCATTGCACCATGCATTAAGCTGGCCTAAATGCCAAACTACATCCCAGATACTGTGGAAATAAATTAAACTCTTGTGTTTTAAATGAGGTATTGACAATGCTGATGACCTTCTGTCATAAGCCAAGGTCTATGTTAAAAAAAAAAAAGGAGTGGGATAATGCTAATAAAGTTTAAAATTAAAAACAATACATGATATAATACAAGATAAAATTCAACTGTATATCATCAAGGGATTTTTACCTAAAGAAAGGTAAAAATATGGTTTAGATCACTCAAGAATTTGGTTTTTAAACATCTCTTATTAGGTATCTGCATTATTGTAGGAACAAGCACCACTCTTAAACTGGTGTTCCAGTCCCAATATAGAGTATGATTAACTTCGTAAGAACTGACTATAGAAACATTCACCAAAGCTAATTCAGCAGAACAGTAGTCCTATGAGATATGCTTGACAAAGGGGCCTGTTGTCCAAAAGAAAAGGAAAATGGCCCCGATCCACGTCAAACACATTATAGGCTCTGAGAAGTCCTGTAGTAAAGAAACAACATCTACAAAACTTATCTGACATTTCTATCTCGTAACAACTGTTAGTATTCCAAGGAACTCACTTAGAGAAATACTGAGTTAATTATTATTTTTTAAAGTTTTCTCTGTCCCTAAGAGAAAATAAGGCTAATCATCTTCACATTACATTCATTCACAGCCAATAGTGACCAACAAGCTCTTCTTCCAGCTCCACTGGTCTTTCCTGAAATCAGTAAAGCTCGAATACAAATTACAATATCAAGAAACATCTGGATGGCATGGAGAAAATGTGTTGGTGTGTGAGACTGAAATGTGAATTTTCTGACCTGTTAGAACCAATGATCCTGTTTCACAGGCAAACAACACATATTCTGCTTAGTTAGGCTATTCCATGTCCTATAAATCTCTATGGATGTTAAGTTCAGTAGGCTTAGAAAACTTTATTTCTGCCCTTAACAAAGATCTATCAAGTAGCAAATATTTCACTACATTATTTTGTCTTTTAAATGTCATTCTTTACATAAAATCAAGGCTATTTCTTCAGGCACTTTAAATTTCACATTTTACACAGCTAAGAA
This sequence comes from Kogia breviceps, assembly GCF_026419965.1. Lineage (NCBI taxonomy): Eukaryota > Metazoa > Chordata > Mammalia > Artiodactyla > Physeteridae > Kogia > Kogia breviceps. The sequence goes on from NC_081323.1 coordinate 40,627,410, forward strand.
TGTTAATTGTGTTCATTCACATCAAGGAATGAGAAAAACTACGGTGAAAGTATTCTTTCATCCATGAAAATACCTTACTGTGTGTTAGGTGTCACATTCCAAGCCCGCAATATGGGATTTTATGCTTTTGTGGTAAATAGAAGGAATTTAGGAATTTTCAGCCATTTTCCATTGAAGGATGAGAAACATGAATTTCTAGTACATATTCTTTTTTATTTTTATTTATTTTTAATTGAAGTATAGTTGATTTACAATGTTGTGTTAATTTCTGCTGAATAGCAAAGTGATTTAGTTATACATATATATACATTCTTTTTTCATATTCTTTTCCATTGTGGTTTATCATAGGGTATTGAATATAGTTCTCTGTGCTATACAGTAAGACCTAGTACAAATCCTTAAATTCCTTCCATTCTACCAAGCTGCTCACAAATTAATATTACTATATAGCACACTGTGGCTGGCAAAGCCCTTTCGGGTATATGCATCATTTAATTCTCACAATGACTCCATGGTAGTCATAAACATTCCTTTTACTCCCCCAACTTTTTCTTCTCTTATATCATGAGTCAAATCACATTCCAGTTTTTTTCCCTGTTGGACACGTGTCAAATTACATGAAAAATACTTTAGAACCTAATCTCCAACAAGAAGGTAGTTCAAGTAATATATATGCTTAATTACCCATCAGACTCACTGAGTGCTAAGAAGAATAAACCAACATTGAACCCAAGGCAGGTAGGCAGTTAAGTCACAAGGAGTGAGCTCCTAAAGTGTGTCCGATATGAGGATGCATGTCTTGTTACCAACTATATTCCAACTTACCAGACAACCCTATCTAATGGGTATTATTCCCACAGAGAAGCTAAGAAACCTTCTTGGGATCCCTCAGTTACTACGTGCACTGAGATTTGAATTTGGGTCTCTCTGACCCTAAGTTTTGTCTTCCATTTCCAAGCAGTGTTTCCAATTTTACTTCAATGGTTTCATTGTGCAGAAAAATATACCAACATGTTCTTAACTGTTCTTAACTGAAAGTAAATTGCTCTAAAATTATTCTGATTGTTGGGAAAATCTATTTAACTCTTGGCAAATCTCGGCAGTTTTCTGAATAAGAACTGTAAATCTTAGTACAGTGGGTTGCTGTGATAGTTCACTGTGGACAATGGTTTGGCTGCAAAAATAAATGTGTTTTGAGTTTTCTACAGTTAATATATAAAAATAGATTTTCACAGGTAGGTTTAAGTAAAGCTACAAAAGTATAAGACTCTCATGTGGAGTAACCCATAGCAGTACTTGAGTTCTACTGTAAATAGGTAAATTATGCAACTCTAATTGGCTTTTGCTTACTACAGTACCTCACATGAGCATCAGTTATACTTTTTATTTTCTTACTAAAAGTCATTAAGGATGATAGCTAAAATATATTTAATACATACAATGGACATGAGAGTTGTGTTAAGGGCTTTACATGCATTATTACACTGAGTCCTTATAGTAACCAGGTAAGATAAACATAGAGATTATTTCCATAATTCAAATGGGGCAACTAAATCTCAGAGATATGGAATAACCTCCTGGGTTATATAGCTAGTAATTGGCTTTGAGGCTTGGCCATCTGACCCAAAAGCTTGCACGCATGACTATACTCTATTAGGCACTTAGATGTGCAAAGACACTTATTGGGGGTCTGGGGTATAGAAGAATGGGTGTGAATGTGCTGATGAAACAAAAACAACATAAGCTTCAATAAAGGCCCTCTGTAAAAGCAATAAATAATATCTATTTCTGAAATGATTCCAGCTACACATTTATATCCACTTTGACTATTGATTATAAAGAAAAAAAATCTACTTATTTATATTAGATCTATTGTGAAATAATCCTTTGTAATGTAGTGAAAAAATACTGTTATGGGCTGAATTGTGCTGCCTCCACCCATATTCATATGTTGAATCCCTAGCCACCCCTGCAAGAGTGTGATTATACTTGAGGATAAAGTCTTTAAAGAGTTAATTATGTTAAAATGAGGTAATTAGGGTGGACCCTAGTCCAATATGACTGGGGTCCTTATAAGAAGAGAAAACCAGGACACAGATAAGTATAGAGGGAGGACCATTTGAAGTCAAAGGGAAAAGACAGACATCTACAAGCCAAGGAGAGAGGCTTCAGAAGAAACCAAGCCTGCCAACACCTGATCTCAGACTTCAAACCTCCAGAATGATGAGAATATAAATTTCTGTTGTTTAAGTCACCCTGTCTTTGGTACTTTGTTATGGCAGCTGGAAAACTCTCATACAAGTACTATGACACACTTATTATATTAAGTATAGCTGGGCAAGTTGAAGGAAGACTAGCCTGAAAATTAGTCCTTTTGACAAGAGAATATTGCAGGAAAGTTCTCAATGCCTTACTGCATAAAGTCCTTATTTTAAAAAGAGAAACATCCATTTAAGCTGACACTCTTTTTACTGAGAGCAATGGTTCTCAGACTTGGTTAAACGCAGGAATCGCTGGGGAGATTTAAAGAAAAAAGCGATGCTTAAGCCCCACATCAGACATTTTGATTTAATTGATATGGATGTGGCCTGGACATCGAGATTTTTAAAACTCCTCCGGCGCCTCTCATATCTCTATATTAGAACCAAAGTTTGAAAACCCTGGCTTAGAGAGCAGTTCACTATTTTGAATTAACTTAAGAAATTAATATCAAGTATATCCACAAGGTGGCGTATTATTTCATTCAAAAGAATTAAAATTGAGAAATGTTTCCAAAATGCACCTCTGTACCATTGTATGTAAAACAGATTGGATTTAGATTGAAATCACACCAGATAGAAGCAGTGATAGAATGAGTCAGAACCTTCTGAAAAGACCTGGGGTTTAGTTAACTCATGGAACTAATCCTGTCTTCAACAAGGGGTCCACTCTGGCCATCGTGAGAATGCTCTTAGCTGCCATGTCTTTCACCTACTGTTAACCTTTGCCAGAACTGTGGCCTCCCCCTTCCCCTTCCACAACTCTTCAGGGGCCTTTTGAACTCTGTGGCAGTAGATACTAAGACAGATGCTTGCTATTATTAAAAGCAAAATGGAATCTTTATTCAGCCATACACATGCTTAGTTCACCATATTTTACAGATGGACACACACACACACACACACACACACACACACACACACACACATATATATATATATATATATATATATATATATATATATATATATATACTGAGTAATGGCGGCGTCACTCAAATGCTCAAATTTAATTGTTGATAGGAGACAATCCAACGCCTTCTCAAATTTGGGAATTTATATCAACATCCCAGACAAGACTTAGCTTAGCTGTGATTGCTTATAAAAAAGTTAAAAGTTTTTAACCGTTAGAGAAGATATTCTATACTTTAATGGTAGCTTTAAAAATCTTCTCTTGTTCACTATTGAACAGCCATGAGGTTGAGGGGCAGGTGAAAAAGACAGAAGAGTTTTAAATGCAAAGATCTACTAAGGGAACCATTCCTTACCCCCTCAGCATCCTGATATTTCTGCTACCAAATCTCCAACTAGTTATATAAAGGTTTTTGTTTCCAAGGAAACCACTGACATCTATGGAATTTAATGAACATGAAAAAGGAACTATGCCATATAATTTACATCTGGAGATAAATGTGAATAGTTGTCGAAACCATTAAACACACATTGATAATTCTGTGGATTTTTAGCCTTAATTTTCTCCATTTTGTAAAGATGTAAATAAACATTTATATAAAGAAAATGACCCCCAGAAATGAACACCCCACACCCCCAAATCAGCTACTGCACCATGTCAGGTAAATTAAGAAACAGTTGGAACCAAGATTATGGGCTGAAGGTAAATCTCCTCAGCAACTGAGTGGAAAGAGAGAGAAACGTTTATCTTGTTGTATAATGGGTTTTCTTCTTCTTTAGTAAACCTCAAATATCTACACCAAATCTTATGACTGCGGCTTCACACAATGGTGAAATCTGTTCAAAGTCAGGGAAATGGCTTATATCAGCAAAGGGGGACAGTAAATAAAGCACAACTCCAGGACTCATGGATGATTCATTAAAACCACTGTTCTATAACATCCAAACAACAGCTCATTATGAGATTTACATATTGGCATCCAGATTCTATGATGAGCTATTGAAGATTTGACAGCCCTTAAATAAATAACCTATTTGATGCTATTGATATAGAGAAAACATTTAAAGCATATATAAAATGGTATCTCAATAAAGTTACAAGTATGTAAAAGCAAAAAATAAATAAATAAAAGGACTAGAAGGAAATTCCACAATTTTACCCAAATGACAACTCCCTCCTTCTTGAAATACTTTTTTAGGTGCCCAAGATATGCTCTCTTCTGATTCTCCTCCCTCCTCTGGCTGTTCCTTCTCAGTCTCTCTCTTTTTTTTTTTTTATTGTGGCAAAATATATATACCATAAAATTTATCATTTTAATGGTTGTCAAGTGATGCAGTTTAGTGACCTTAAGTAAATTTAGGTTGTTGCGCAATATTACCACCATTTATCCGCAGAGCCTTTCATCGTCTCAAACTGAAACTCTGCCCCCAGTAAACAGTAACTCCCCCTACTCCCTACCCCCAGCCCCTGGAAACAGCCATTCTCCTTTCTGCTCTATGGATTTGACTACTCTAGCTGCCTCATATAAGTGGAATCACATAATGTTTGTCATTTTTGTGTCTGGCTTATTTCACTTAGCATACTTTCTCCTAGGTTTATCCATGTTGTAGCCTGTGTTAAAATTTCATTCATTTTTAAGGCTGAATAATATTCCATTGTATGTATCTAGCACATTTTGTATATCCATTCATCTACTGATTGACATTTGGGTTTTTTCACCTTTGGTCATTGTAAGTAATGTTACTATGAACACGGGTATACAAGCATCTTTAAGGTTCCTGCTTTCCATTCTTTGGGGGAAATATACCAGTCTCAGTCTCTTTTCTTGGTTCCTCCTCATCTCTTCAAAGTCTAAATGCTGGAGGTCACAGGGTTTAGATATCAGAACTTTCTTGGACGCCTACGTTCCTTAGGAGACCTCCCTTGGCTTTGAGCTTTAAAGAATCAAAGTTATTTATAACTCCATGGCCAATTTCCCCTGACCTCCAGATTTGTAGATCCAAATATGATATCAGATAGAAGTCTAATTGGCATCTCAAACTTTAAATATCTAAAAACCAAGCTGAATTTTTCTGTTTAAATGTGCTTCTTCCTTCCCATTTCAGGATATGGCAACTCAATTCTCCCACTTTCCCAGGTCAAAGCACTCAGAGTTGTTCTTGAATCCTTTCTTTTCCCCGTACTTCCCATCCAATGCATTGACAAATCCTGTGGTTCTGCCTTTAAAACATATTCAAATTTTGGTGTTTTTCTACACCTTTTTGTTAAAAATCATCATCAACTCTGTCCAGGATATTTGCTACAGCCATTTAGTTGGTCTCCCTGCTTTTTTCTTTGTCCTCTCAAGCCTGTGGCCAGTGATGCTTTTAAAAGCTAGGTCAGATCTTTGTCTCTCCTCTGCTCAGAACATTCAGATCCTTTCCCATGTCTCTCAAAGGAAAAGCCAAAATCATTAGCAGGGCCTATGAAGCCCAAAATAATGTGGTCCTCGGCCACCTCTCTGACTTTCACCTTTCTTTGCTGCACTCCACTGTAGCCACACTGGCCTCACATTTGGTTTTGAAATATGCCAAGCTTGTTCCTACCTCAGTGCCTTTGCTCTTGCTGTGCCCTCTCTGCCTGGAATGCTTCTCCTTCTCTTAATTCATGTCTCTGCTTATATGATCTCATCTTATCAAGAGAGCTTACTCACTAGGGCTCAGTAAAACAAGAAGCCTCTTTATCACTCATGGTCTATGGTCTCCTGTCCTTGCTTCATTTGTCTCTGTGGGACTTATCAGTTATATGTTTCCCTCACCCAGAGGGGTGCTGGAGGGCCTGCTCACAGGGCTGAAGGCTGTGGTGTACACTGCTTTCCAACTCTCAGTGATGTCAGAGTGTGGTTTGAAACCCATCAGGTTCGGAATATTCACCCAAAGGATACCAGGAAACACAACAAATCAGGGATTTCCTTCCCTCCTTCCCTTCTTCCCTCCATCTCCCTTCCTTCCTTCCTTCCTTCCTTCCTTCCTTCCCTCCTTCCCTCCCTCCTTCTCCCTCACTCCCTTCCTTCCTTTCTTTTTCTTTCTTTCTCTTTTTTTTGAAAGCCAGTTTACCACTATCACCTCTTCCCTACTCTGAAAAGGAATGTTATATGAGAAAAGACTTATTTGTCTTTTTTGTTCATTGTTGTTTTCCTAGTGCCCAGAACAGTGCCTGGCAGAAACAGGTACTCAATGTCCATTTGTCAAAGCAATAATGACATTGAAAAGTCATCATTTTTATATAAGGATTAGGAAACCAAAACCTGATCAGCTTTTAAAATTTAGTTTAATCTACCTTATGTGATTGTGGTGATACATACAGATTTCCCCCATTATTGAAAAGTAGAGCATCCCTGTGAAAGTTTTCACAAGCTGAAATGGCATAAAGTGAAGAAGCAATTACCTTAGGACACATCTTGCTAAGGGAGGCACAAAATAAACTGAGATAAAGCACAGATGCTCATAGACACAGCACAAAGCTGGGGTGGCTTGATGCTGAGATGCTGAGTGCAGTTCCCAGGGAAGGATCTTGGCAGTGCCCCGCTCAGGGCTTGCCTCTATAAGCGCTCCTCCGCCGCAAACAAAAGCTGAATGCTATTTTTCTGCTTTTCACCATGTTTTGTAAAAGTGAAAATCCTCTTCAGATTTCTTTCATTTAGCTAAAACACATACTAATGTAGGTCTTTCGAAAAAAACGAAGCGGTGTAAAGTGAACTTTCGAAAAGTAGGGAGTACCTCTACCACCTAGAATTTAATTGTGCCCTGGATATATACAAGGTATCTGTGTTCAAATTAATATCACACACTTGAAATACACTGCCTTTTACTGATAGGAGGAACTAGGTAATTGTCAGTTAAGCAAAAGAAGCAGTTTTCTTTGCACAAAATACAGTTTGAAAGTACGACCATAGACATATTTTTCAGTGATACTGCTGCATGCATATGGAGACTTGAATACAGGCAGCACATTGTTTTCATGGACTAAAACCTGGGAGCGCCTCTGTAACTGTGGTATTACTCCCTCAGGAATCCAAAGCAATCCTAGAACTGCTTTCAAGAAGACACGTGAAAAATTTGACATGTCCTTCTTCTTTTCTTTTCTTTTCTTTTTGTTTGCATAAGACCTTATCTTGGTTCAAATGTTACCGGACTTTTTGTCTTAAGTTCACCTGATTTGCTATGACCAAAGTAAGAAGTTTTAGGTGATGTAAACCTGCTGGACATCAGTTTTATAATCTGTAACATGGAGTGCCTTGGCTTGATCAACTGCCCTTAAAAGTTGGAATCAATACTTAACAAGACTTACACACCTAAAACCCTGTGCTCCCCCGACACCCATTTCATAGACGAGGAAGTAGAGGCCCAGATAGAAAGAACAACTTAAGCTCGTTAATGTCAGAGTGGGCACCCAAAACCACATCTCCGCTTTCCTAGTCCCATTTACTTTTCAACATTCCTAAGGATGAAATAATTCCTAAGAATCCTAAAGATAAAAAAACTCTCTTTATCAGAAATGCATTCAGAAATGCTGCTGAAAACTTTCTGGGATAGCCTATAGAAAAAAATACACTTCTTGTGTTCTAGAACATACACTCACATACACACAAAAAAGTATCAGAAAACCTGCTCTGCACAAGACACTGATATTTTTCATTCTAGTGAGGCCTAATTCGTTTTATTAATGCTATGCCACTAACAGATCAGAAACCACAGTGATAAACACTCCTTTAAAAAGCAAAGATCCTTTTGAAATGAAGATCCAGAGAGCATGTGTATATGGCATAGACAAGATGTATATAACACAGAACGTTTCTCTTTACATGTGCTTCATAAACCTGCGGGCGGGAGGGTGGGCAGCAAGGTAGGGAAGGTGGAAGGGGAGACAAAGGAGAGAGCAAGAAAAGAAACATAAATACATTTTAGATTTCAAAGGATACGATTTTTTTAGTGTGATTTTTCCTTTTGGATAAAAATCTCCCAATTCCTCTCCAGTGAGAAATTTCAAAACTGATAACTTGAACAAAAGCTGGGTACAGAAAAGCAGATCTGGAATCGCATGCATTGTGTTGGGAGTCTACATTTAAAATTCATTAATGGGGCAACATGTAGAAGCTTTTTCACGTCCTATAAATGTTATTTCAAATCACAGCAGGCATAGAAAACAGTTCATCTTCAACTAGATTGTGAATTTTTATATAATGAGATGCTGTGAAAAACAAAAATAAAATGAATACACAGATAAATATTTGCAGGGTGCCTGGGTATTTTGATAAATAGTATCTGTTCCACACATGTTCTGTCTTCCTCTCTGATCTATAAGCCCCCGCAGAAAGTCTTCCACTCAATCTGTCTTCATATTACATTGACTTCTTGTCCAAAGTTCCCAAGCTTTTCTCACTCCATACTGGTTGGTGTCTTTACACTTTGCAATTGTCCTGCTGCTTCTGTTGTAGCCAACACAATGGTCCCCTCTTATTTAGTTTTCCTCCTCCGGTCCATATGTCCCCTTCTATGAGGTGGCTATGCTGCAATCATTTTGGAATACTCTGGAGGAAACTAGCTTCTCTTTTGGTCCCTGCCACATAGAACTGCTGCCACATGGGAAGCTGGGAGCTGCCAGGGATGGTGTGCAGAGGTGGCCACCATGGGGACCCTGAGGATGGAAAGGGAATCCCTTCCAGCACCTTGGAAGCCAGTTTGGTGAGAGAAAGAGGCACCTATTCTTTGGTGACATTTTTTTCAGCAGCTGAATGCGACTTCATCTAAACCCAGAAATTCCACTGAATTGTTCAATACATTCCAATCATTTTTAAATAAATTATCTTTTTATTTATCCAGTTCAAGCCAAGGTTTTCTTTTGCAACTTAAAGATTTTAGAACTGGTATTAATACCTACTTCTTTCTTTCCTGTCCATCCACCAAGCCCCTTTCAGTCAAGCCCCTGCTCCAATCTCTCTTTATAACATCAACTTTTCCAAGTTGAGTGAAATGAATCTGACTTCCTGCAAATCTGAATTGTAATTTTAATAATAATAAATACAAAAATAATGATGATAATACCAACAACAGTGGCTACTACTTAATGGGTGTTTACTATATAGTGGTGATGAGTTCAGGCAGCAGTGTTCAAATTTTGTGGCAAATTTACTTTTCAAAACACTGATGCCACACTGCACATTTAATCAGATTCTTGTAGCATATCTGGAAGTAGACAACAAGGATCAGCCTTTTTTTTAAAGCTCTCCAGGTAATTCTACAAGCTCTTAAATTTGAGAACTTCTCTGCTAAATTTTGCCAATGAATTATTTTATTTAATCCTTACAGCAATGATATGAAGCAGTCATTTATTATTAGTAGCATTAGTATTAGTATTATCACTATTTAGCCAGTGAGGAAGAAGTCTCAGGAATTTCACACAGGTAACATGTGACAGAACCTGGCTTTGAAAATATTAAAATAGATTGAGGTGCTTGAACCCCAGCAGGGAATAGGAAGTGAAAAAAAGCCAAGAACATGGATAAACCACAGAGAAAGCAAATCTTAGTGGAAAAAACAGTAAAAGCCAGAGCATTCTGAGTGTTGAAATCTGTCCTCAATAGAAGCCTTTTAGAATCTAATAGTGGTTTAGCAACTGAGCAGAGTACACACCCTAGTTCTGTTCATTTCTCATCATTCAACAGACATTTATCGAAACACGTACATAAATGAAACACTTAACTGATAAGCAGGCTGTGGGCTGCAGTAAAAGAGTCAAGCCTGAAAGAAAGTCTCCACGTGTCAGAAGAATTGACTTGAATTCCCTAAGCGCAGAAACAAAGGGGGTCTGAAAGAGGGTAGGCAACTGTCTTTAACCAATATTGACAATGAAACTTCAAGTTAGGCCAATAAACTTGCGTTGAAAGACAAACTTTATAACTGTTATCAATATAGTTCTCAGAACTATCAATAACAGGCTTACATGAAACCTGGCTGAAATGTTGAGAGAAGAAGAAAGAAATTTGTTTTTTACCCTGAAAATTGAACAATTTTGAATCATCAACAAAGCATTAATGATGATAAGCTTGATACAAAACCGAAAGACCAAACCATTGAAATATCATTGCATTACTGAGAAATGAATGTAAATAATGGGCCGTTTTCACATGAAACACTTATAGAAACCTTCGTGAAAATAATTCTGATTTCTCTCTCTTTTCATTTTCCACATTTTCCTGTAGATCATCTTAACCCCTTCAGCAATAAAAGCAGTTCTTGCCTGTTTGCTCTATGACAAAATTTGCCAGCAACTACTGCACTGTTAGGTATCTGAAGAACAATCATTGTAGGCGACTTTTTCCCTTCCTGCATCTCCACAGCAACAGCTAATTTTTGATGTCAAAGAAATTGTTTTGACTTTTTAAGGAATAAAACAAAAGTTGCAGGTAGATACTCAAATAGAAAATCTCTAGTTTTATATCAATTATGGAAGGAGGCAAGAGTCCCTGAATGGCACCTGTACTTCCCTATTTGCCAATATTCTCTCTGTGCTACAAAAGAAGTCTTTAAAGTACTAAGATTTAAATAAAGAGTAGTTTCCCACTTTGATGGCAAGTCAACACATCTTGCTACTGTACCCTACCAGATAACCTAATTTTAAAAATATATGTATGTTTTATTCAATAATTCTTTTTGGCCGCACCGCATGGCATGCAGGATCTTAGTTCCCCGACCGGGGAATGAACCCATGCCCCCTGCAGTGGAAGCACAGAGTCTTAACCACTGGACAGCCAGGGAAGTCCCATATTCAACATTTTTAAACCATCTTCCAAAACTAAATAAACTGCAAACACTGCTTTAGATATTTCTTCAGTAAGTTTTTCAAAGCCAAGCTAGTTGACATTCCACATAACTGATCCCAAAGTCTGCGGGTGTTCACTGGGAACATTTGCAGAAAGATTTGACACTCTCTGGCTTCATGGATGGAATGATTCCAACTGCAAAGCATTTGAGCTAAAGGGTCTTGTTTATCTGTCTAAAAGGTTAGTTCACGTATGCTTACGAGGCTGGAGGAATTTTTCAAATACTTTTAAGCACGTTTTGAATATTTAAAATTACCCAGTAACTTTGGCATTTTTTTTTTTCCAAAACAAAAGTAAGATTCGAGAGCATAAAGCAAGCCCCATGTCCAACTGCCTCTATATTTGCTCGTTGTTTCCATCTTTTAACAAAAATGGTAGTGTTTAGAGCATACTGGTCTCTGAAAGGACTGGCTGTTTTATTGCGTTTTATAACATCTACAACAGAGAAACTTGTAACTGGGGCAATTACTTGATACCAGGACACAGCTAAATAATCAAGGCAGCATCTGGTGTGCGTACTACACTCCACTTCCTACCTTGGGAGCCTTGGCGTGTTTCCCACATCTGGCATCTTTGACAAGGCTGAGATCTAACAGCTCCGTCTCCTGGAAGGCAAAAATGTGAAATTGTTAAGCATACACACAGATCTTTTTTCTTTGTTTTATAGCATTGACATCACTTTAAAAAATAATATTATCTTAAGACTTGCCTGAAAATTTCTCTGCTGTTGGGATATTTTTCCTCTTACATGCATTGCCTATCAATCAAATTGGAATGGAAACAACAAGATAGCTAACTGCTAATTCTTCAGTTTTATATATATATATATATATATATATATATGTATCTCATAACACATTTTGAAATGTAAATATGTCTATCCTACAAGCTATTCCTAAGTCATGATGAATCAGGCCTTCCTGTTCCCTTGTTGAAAAATAATCCTGAGAGTCACTCTGAGTGTAGGTGAGGATTTGTGAGTGGGGTAGGGGATTAGGACGGGGAAGTGGGAGGAGACGCTCCCCTCAGCTCACAGGATACCCAGCTCACCTGGCCAAGGTAAAGACGCAGACGTTCCTCCCCAACCTACACCCCAGCTTTTTGCACACATCCCTTATGCCCTGATCTTTTCATTTATTCATTATATATTATTGAACACCTATAACATGCCAGTTACTCTAGGGTACAAGACATATAAGATATGGCTGCTTCTCTGGATGGACCTGTGGAGTAAAGTATATGCATAAGACAAGGGAGAGCGTGCTAATGCCAACTTTAAAGTGAACTGCTGGGGTTGGGGGGTGCGGTCAACAGAGAAAAGATCATTTTTCCCTGAGAGGCTCAGAAAAAAGTCTGTGGAGCACAGAGAAGAGAAGTGGGCAGGGAAGGGGCTCACCCAGCTGGAGTGTACCACATGAGCAAATATCCAGACAAGAGAGGACCAGAGGTTCGGGCAGAACCTTGAGGTCTTCATGGCCCTTAGTGCTCAGAGCAGGAGAATAATGCATAGGAAGCGAGTGGGAAGAAGAGGGGGATAAGGGGGCATCCAAGGGTGCGGAAGACCACAAGGGAAGGCACAATGGAAGTGGGGGAGGGGACCCACATGGCTGACATTCAGAATTCCATCACTGGGGCACAGAACATATGAATGAAAATCATGGTAGATGAGACCAGAAAGGGAACTGGGCAAAAGGATGGAAACCCTGAAAGTCCGGCTAAGGGCACTGAGCCATGAAATTTGGGACACACACGTCACCGAGTCATACGGTGAACTCTGCCACCAGCCAGATGAGACTGTGGTGCAATAAGCAGAGCCATCCAACCTGTTTCCTAGAGAAGGAACCAGTGGGATTCAGGCATCTACCCCCATCTCCCAGCGGGAGGAACTGCATCTGGACAGGAGTGGCTGTAATTTCTCATAGGCCCCAACATCTACAAGGACTGGCTCCACGGGTTCCCAGACAATTCCTTCCAACAGCTGCCCCTGATTCCAAATGTTTGGTGCAAAATGATCTGATTATTTTCCTGAGCCTAAGATTGATTTCATGATTGCAGCATAATACGGGTCAAAGATGCGATGGAATCTCTCCACTGGGGTGCAAACCACACAGCAGGTCCAGTAGAACACCTGGCCCCACACACCTCTCCGTGGGCTGCAGGGAGGACAGGAAACAGCGCCTTCTCTTCTTTTGCTCACACTGGCCTTGTAAGTTTGCTTTCCCCCATTTTAGTAAATTCCTTAACCCATTCTCTATTGTGCATGACTCTGTGGAAACCCTCCCAAACCCTGGGGTGTGATAGGTAGCGACCCAGCAAGGATCCTGCAAGACAGAGTAGTGGGTGCCATGGTTCCCCCAAGGATGCACCATCCACAATATCCAAGGTCACCTAGTGAGTGTTAGAAACCAATGGTACCAACTGCTGGACTCAAGGCCTCTCTTAGGCAAATGCATACAAAGCATTCAGACATGAGGAGGTGGAGCATTTGGCCCAGGTTTCTTCATCTCCATGGCAATGGCAGCAAAAACATTTGATGAAAGAAGAGAAACAGGAAGAGAACCAGGCTTGAAGAAGCTTAATCTAGAAGACCAGAACTGAGTAGATTGTGAGAAACAGGAGACCAAACGAGGGTAGAGTTATTAGTGACAAAGATGAGAGTGATGATAAGGAGGTAGAATTGACTAAAGGAAAGACAGGAGTCATCTACAGCTCTAGGGGTTCCAGCTTCCTCGCTGGGACTTGGAAGTTTGGGCAAAATGATACTGCATTTTGGAGATGCTGGCTTGAGCGCTTTATCCAAGTGGAAATACCAGTCATTAATTCAGTCGAGCATTACTTATTGAATGCTGCAATGTGTTAGGTACAGGCTAGGTACTGAGGAATGATATCTCAAAATACAAAGAGGAGCTCATGCACCAAGCTAATGATTATACTCTAAAGGAGACATTTCAAAGTGCACTGCAGACATGGACTACAAAGGGCTATGGCATCTTTTCAGCTGACGCACGAGGAGGAAAAGGAGTTTGCCAGCCTTATAATTCTGTGTGTTTGGTGGGGAGGGTTCCAGGGAGAGAAAACAGCAGTTAACAAATGCACAGAGTCAGGAGTCCTGTGCAGAAAACAAGTCACTCTGGTCACACAGCAGAAGCGCATGGAGAGTTATCGGTCACTTCTGAACTTAGCAGTCGTTATCTGCACATCCTCTTTGTAATTATTCATAAAACACTGACATGTATGTTTGATGGTTTGATGCACTTTTCCATAAACGTGGCATGATGTTTTATATATATGCAGAATAAAAATCACCCGCAAATACACGGTACATTTACCTAATTGTATAACATTTTCTATTCAAGGAAATTCCAGTTGAATAAACAATAGACTTAAACTTTACTTATTTGTTTTTACACACAAAGCCCAAATTGAGTTCACAAGGAAATAGACCTTAGCAGGCAGCATTCTATAGACTTTTCTATTACAGATCATGAACGCTGTTTTCTACTTTCAGCTCAAGAGGAAACATTCATTTCCCAAGTCACAGGGGGGTGGTTAGCGCCAGCTGCCCTAGGGTTTCATTCTGATACCACAGCGACTCTGGAGCACGTGTAAAATTGTGCGTGCAGGAAAACCACCGCAGGGCACTCTCAGCGTGGGTAATGTGGCATAGGAAAGACCCAGGTGGAAATCTATCCACAGACTCATTCGGTTAGAAAGCCATGATTAAAATAGTCTCCCACTTCTATTAACACACGACAGCCACCCCTCTGGGATTTAACTGCATCCTATTCACTCCTCCACTAAAAAGAAAATGAGGAACTCAATGCATGGGACCACAAAAATGTTACCTATGTCATTAAAACTCTTCTAGGTTAATTTTCTTGTGTTAATAGTTTTAACATCCCACTTTCATGATGAGAAAGCAGGAAAATGGTCCCTTTTTCAATTCATTTAAGACTTACTGTTTTCCAGTTTATAGGATTTACTATTCCTTTACTCTTTTCTTTAAGAAAGGGAGGCCCTGTGATTTTTAAGTGGAAAACCTGGGTTTGAGGAAGGGCTCTAAAATTAACTAGTCATGGGCTTCCCTGGTGGCGCAGTGGTTGAGAGTCTGCCTGCCGATGCAGGGTACAAGGGTTCGTGCCCCGGTCCGGGAAGATCCCACATGCCGCGGAGCGGCTGGGCCCGTGAGCCTTGGCCGCTGAGCCTGCGCGTCCGGAGCCTGTGCTCCGCAACGGGAGAGGCCACAACAGTGAGAGGCCCACATACCGAAAAAAAAAAAAAAAAAAAAAAACTAGTCATGTATTTGGCCAATTATCAGACCACACTTAGCATTAATTGTATCATCTATAAAATGAGTATGATAATACTTTCTATATCAGTGGTTCTCAAAGGCTGCATTGGAGTCACCTAGAATACCTGTTAAAACAGATTGGCTGAGAACCATCCATCAGAGCTTCTGGTTCAGCGGGACTGGGACAGGCCTGAGGATCTGCATCTCTCAGGTGATGCTAATGCCACTGGTCCATGGGGCATACTAAGAATACTGAAAAGCACTGATGTACTAATTCATAGGGTTGTTATTATAAGGCTTTTTAGCTGAACATGATTGATAAAACTATACACTACTCAGATTATGTTGTATGATGAACCTAAAACAGTCATTTCTTTATATAGGGAATTGTCGAATAAAAATTTTACACCTACTGAATGCAAAAGTGTGCCTAATGGTGAATAACCTAGGCTCAGATTTGACTTATTAAACATAAACTATCGAATGACAAATGCCACTAACTCCTATTCTAATGTGTCCTTAGCATTAAATTTTACTCTGTAGAATAAATGCCTCTGTTCAGAAATTCAAGCAATCATTGAAATTGTTTTATTTTTGTTGAAAATGCTACACTAGATATCTTTTGTGTTACACTTCATAACCTTAAAGACATTTAGAAAAGTGAAAGGAGAAAATTTGTTCTCTCTTGCCTCTAAGCCCATCCAACAAGGAAAGGGTGTTGGGGTGCACAAAGGCCTGTGGGCTAACAGACCCCCTTTATTTCCAAGGCCCACAATGGCCCCTACAAAGCTTGGAGACCACATTCCTAGGAGCCCTGATACATGCCCTGCAGTGTTGACGGATGTGCCTTCTCTCTAGGTCAGTATGGACAAAAGTGAATTAACGGTAATCAAGGATTTACTTTTGATACTTTGAATGAGTGATGAGAAAACTGAGACAGATGAGCTAAGGGAAATTGTCTCTGATGTTTACTATTCAGCAGAAGGGTTTCAATCCATGAGCCACCAACACACTGTGAAGTAGATGATCCATGAAATGCACTGAAAACTCAAGAAAGAATACAATTTAAAACTCAACCCTCTTCCAGAATACCAATTTCTGCGCATTGTCACCAAATTCCATTTGTCACCCAGTAAAATAATGTGCTTCAAGTTCACACAATATATAATCAGAGCAGCGATTACAGTCATAAACATTACACAGGGAAGATATTAATGGCTGGCTGTGTATACCTCCCCATGTGGTATATTCATTAAGTTGTTCAACCTCGATTTCCCAAAAGAAGAAGACATTAATATGTTTTATTGACTGCCAACACCCCCTAAGATGTCCAATGTTTAAATAAAACAACTTTAGAGTCAGTTAATGAAGTGTTTTATTTTAAAGAGAAGCAGATAAAATAGACTCTTTGTTCCTTAACTTGATTCCACTTCTGAGGGAGTGAAAATGTATTTAGTGTACCTCTCAAAAAATCCTTGCACCCTGTTTCACCTGGTCTCTTGTTGTCTTTGTTCCCTAGCCTCGATTTTTCTCTTTTTTTCCCAGTCTGCAATGGAGACTCAGAGTAGGAAACATCCAAGGGCATGAGATGCCCAGGTCATCAATACCAACGCAGCAGAGAAAAAATAAAGTTGATACATCTGGATTTCTGTATTTAAAAAATTCTAGGTTTAATATTGTGCAAATTTCATAGAACTAGAAGGCAGAACACTTAAGTTGTCTCTCAGAATTATCATTTGTAACCTATGCATTATTAAGCCAGTTACCACAGATGTCTGTGCCTTGAATCCTTATGTGTCAAACAGAGATGCCAATGCCAGCAATACCTTTCTCAGTGGGCTGCTGTTCAGTCAACTGAGATATTAAACTGAGATCTCCTCTTAGCAAGCAGGGAGTCCTGTGTACATATAAATCCTTATTCTTGTAATAGTTCCCATTCTAAGTGAAAGGGAAAAGACCCCAGTAGAAAAGCCAAAATTGGATAGGTAAAGCATCTAGAAGAAAAGCACAGAATGCAAACAAAGAAACAAACAAAACGTGATATGAAAATCTAGTACTCCAGAGATAGTTCATAAAACAAAATAAGAGAACAAAGTAAGAGACAACTTGTAGGGCTTCCCTGGTGGAGCAGTGGTTGAGAGTCCACCTGCCGATGCAGGGGACACGGGTTCGTGCCCCGGTCCGGGAAGATCCCACATGCCGCAGAGCGGCTGGGCCCGTGAGCCATGGCCGCTGAGCCTGCGCGTCCGGAGCGTGTGCTCCGCAACGGGAGAGGCCACAGCAGTGAGAGGCCCGTGTACCACAAAAAAAAAAAAAAAAAAAAAAAAAAAAAAAAAGAGAGAGAGAGACAACTTGTAGAGGAAATTGGTTTTACTTTTAATATCACAGTTAGATGTGAAATATCAATAAGATTAATATTTGAAATGGAGAAAAAGCAATGCACTAGTTCATGTGTTATGAACTGTAACTATGACAGTTTTGAGCCAATAAAATAAAACTGAAAAATTACTGTAATGAGATAAAAGTTTCCTATCACTAAAAGAGGCAAAGTCAAATAATATAATTAATAATAACAACAGCAATAATACTTTTAACTGTTAACAACAGAGAACCAACCACGTGCCGAGAATTGTAAGATAATTTGTACATATTATCTCATCAGTCTTGGCAGCACCACTGTCATGAGTATTATATTCCTCCCCTTTGCAGATGAGAGAACTGACGGAGACCTTCAGTGACAACTGCTAGTCAGTTAAACAACTGCATCAGGAATCCAACATTTTGCCCACCTGTAGCAAGCCGAATTACAAGCTGGCCATCAAGACTCCTGCTCCTGACATCCACGCCTCTGTGCAATCCCCTCCCGCTTAGTGCGGTCAGGACCTGCAGCTTGCTTCTAGCCAACAGAGTATGGCAAATGTGATGGACTATTCCTCTCATGATTATGTAACCTTATATGGCAAATGTGAAGGCATCTTGCAGGTGTCATTGAAGTCTCTGAACAGATGACAAATTTAACTGAAAGAGAGATATCCTGGGTGAGTCTTTCAAAAGAGATCCAGCAGTGAGAGACTCAAAGCAGCAGAGATACTTACGTGTTGGCTCTGTCCTGTATTGTCTATGAAAAGGGAAGTCCTGTAAGAGCTAAGGGCCTCAGTCCTATGGTGACAAGGAACTGAACTGTGGCAACAACATGAATGAGTTTGGAGGAGGAACTCCAGCTCCACAGAACACAGCCCGGTAGACACCTTCACTGCAGCCTGTGAGACCCTAGGCAGGTGAGACCCTAACCCACTTGAAACTGTGAGATAATAAATGTGTGTTGTTTCAAGCCACTAAGTTGTGGTCATTTGTTATGCAGCAATAGATAACTAATACACTACCCCCATTGTTTCCATGTTCTAATGCATTTAATTAAAACGTAAATGACTTTACATATGTTGGCACTCTTCCCAGTATAAAAATGACTGCAACGCTGTCATCTCTTTTTTTTTTTTTTTTTTTTTTTTTTTTTTTTTTTTTTTTTTTTTTTTTTTTTGTCATCTCTTTTGAATATGTCCAACAGGAAATAATTACTGTAATGGAACCACAGACTTTGGGAACTGGAGGAGATCGCAGATGAGGAAACTGAGTCCCAGAGAAAAATATACCCATGGATCAAGATCACTGAGACTGAGTACAGGATAGGAAAAGAATTCATATTCCCCCAGACCGATATTTTTGCTAAAGAATTATTTTTCAGTATTAATAAAATAGCATGAATATTAACTGAGTGATACAAATAGAAAAATAACATTTCTTTGTTCATGTACAAGAAAAAAAAATATCATGATAAATAGAATGTAACAGTAATTTTAATAGGTTGTGAGGCTGGGTCCCCACAAGGCAATGTGAAGTGTACTGGCAAATATCTACTTAACTTTTCCTTTGCACATAACCAGCAAGACAGTTCAGCTCCTGATTATGCAATAGCCAAATTTCCTCCTTGCTACTTCCTTCCTTAGCGCCCTGAGAAACTTTTATATATTCATCTAATAATAAAAAGTTGCTTAAGTTGAAAGGTAACGCAGCTGAACATAAAATTATGTTCATAGCACCAAACCTTTTATTAAGATATGTTAATAAAACTTAATTCTAACAACATGTATGTTTATAACTTGATACATTTATAACTCCATGCATGTACGATTGTGGAAGGAAGTTTCTAAATCATATTACTTCAGAAAATATCTTTTAGCAATTTTTTTAAATGATAAATGAAAAACTGGGGAGATTTAAAATAATAGTAACTGGGTTTGTTTTAAACTTATTTGGTTATAGTTTTAAAAACTGAGAAAAAAGACTCTATAATCAACATGGAAAATCTATACGTATGCTAAAGATAAATTCAGAAGTATAATGAAAGTTGATGACCAACGTTTTATTTTCTTACTTTGTATTTATTAACAGGAGGGATTTATTAACATTTATTTAATTAATTTATTTAATTAACATTTATTAACGTGGAGGGATTCATGGCATTTTTATGGACAAATAATGATATTGCATTTGTCAAAGATTCAGAGTTTGTTTTTTAATTGTATTACGGTGATAAAGATTGCATTGTCACATTTTTCTATTATGCCTGTGCTCAGCAAAAGTCTTGATTTCAGTCTAATCAGATTAACTAGAAACAGCATTCATCATTTGGCAAATAGTGTCATAAATATGGAAAACTATCTTTGTGGATATTTTGGGTGAGCATAAAATCCAATCTCCGTAAAAGGTCTCTTGAAAAGAAATATGGAAATGATATTGATTAATCAGGCAAACAAGCTATTTCCACTTGAAAAGTCCAGATAATTTAAACATAGCCAGACTTTCCCCTTAAATCATCTAAAATGTTATTTCTGGCCTACACCTATTTCCCTATGGTTGAACAGCCAGCCAAGTTTTATCTGGTAGTGCAAGCTGCTTCTAGTCTCTTAATCTTATCCTGCTGTAATATTTGAGCATATCACTTATCTGCTTATATGACTTAAATTCTTTCATTTCCCTAGACCAGCAGTTCTTAAAATGTGGTCCCTGGACCAACAGGCTCAGCATCAACATCACCTTGGAATATGTGCAAAATGCAAATTCTCAGGTAATACCCGAGACCTACTGAATCTGAACCTCTGGGGTGGGGTCCAGCAATCTGTATTTTAATTAAACTTTGGGATGATTCAGAAGCAATCTGAAGTTTGAGAACCTCTGTCCTAGCTATTAAAGAGAAGACAACAGCTGCACATAGAAATGGCTAATTCACTAGGGCTAGAACTTGTAGGACATTCTGTAGGATATTGGACAAGCTGCCTAGATCCATTTAAGAAACAATTGCAACAGAATCCTAAAAACAATGCGAGAACTGATAATAAGACTGTTTGAGAAAAGTCTTCTTCAGACTACTGTCTTTATTGGTAGCATCAATAACACTATAGGTTAAAGCAGTGATTTCCTCATTGTGCCCTAGAGCCCAGACAAAGTCAAGGAGAGGTTCTAAAGATGTTTGGCCTATTTCGTGATGTTGTGATTCAACCTTGTGCATGAGACAACTGAGCTGGCAACTGATGTACTTCCTTTTCTTTTCAATCACACAATCATGGAATGTCTGATGACTTGCAAATTTTCTTAAGTATACAAAAATGGCATTTATCCTTTCCTTCCCTGGTAGCCACATTGTAATGTCTAACCAGATAGTCTCATTTGTCTCCTTCAGCTAATCATTCCTACATATTATCACAAATGTTTCTTCCCAGAAGTTTGTTTTTACCTTGCCATGCCTCTCCCAGGGTTCGGGCAACCACAAGATTTTTTTTTTTTTAAAGATTTAATAAAATTTTTACTGCTTAATCAAGGACATTCTAAGGTTTTTTTTTAAACCTGTGATTCATGGAAATTAAACAACATACTCTTGAACAATCAATGAATAAAAAAAAGAACTCAAAAGGGAAAATAGAAAATATCTGAAAACAAACAAAATTGAAAACACAATATACCAGAACTTATGGGATGCAGGAAAAGCAGCAACCATAGGATTTTGATGACCTTTTAATCTCACATGACACCCTGAACATGCAAGGAGTTAATATAGCTTCTAAAATGAGATATTTGAAGTTGACAAGTATGTAATAACGTAATTTTTTTTTTAATTTTCAAAGGAGACTTGCTTCTTAAGATCACTTTTTGCTTCCTGGTAAGACAAAAGGAATCCAACTGAGCTTCCTCCAATGTTCATTTGTTGGGATAAGGACTGGATATGTCTAATGGGGAGTACCATGCTTAATGAATTGTCCCTAGAAGAATAGTCACTTAGTCAGTTAATACATCATTCCCAAGGTCCTGCCTGGGTGCTGTAATTACAGCAGAGGTAAACTCTTTTTCATTCAACTATTGATCAACCTCAACCCTAATGTAAGTACACATAATGAGGCCAACTGTTCATGTCAAGAACTTTATATAATAGAAAGTTCACTAAATCCAGGGTCATTTTCTAGTTTCCAGGAAATTTTAATAAAGCTGCTGTAGGAAACTCTATTAACGCCCACGCTGATGCTTGCTGGTCCGCTTTACTGGCTGGACATCCATTCCCCAGTTCCTGCCTAATTCCCTCCTAACAACTGACCCTCTGACCTTTGCTGTCTTTGGCCTCCTGGAGCACTTGACCTCCTTGCACAGAGAATGGGAAGTGCCTGGGGGGCTATTTCTGCTCAGAGCGCTACAGCTAGGAGTGACAGGTGCAGGAGCATGAAAGCTCAGCTACCCTGCGTTGGGGCAGAACACACTCCCAGGATGAGGCCGGGACTTCACCTGAAAGCTCACCCTGGGTTGGCTTCTGTTCCTTCACTGTCCTGTTTCCTCCACTCTCTTACTGTTGTTTCCTTGAAAACTTTCCTTAATAAATCTCTTGTGCGCAGCCACTTGTATTTGGGTCTCTTTGGAGAACATGATCCAAGACAGCTATCATTTGCAAATAATCAACTTAGAAGTTATTCTTAAACTCAAAAGCATTCTGAATCACATGCATACAATTTTTTGAATCACATTCTTATATTTATTATCGTCTTTGGGCTTTGATATATTTCTGTATATATTTGGTATATTTATTATTGTCTTTGGCTTTTGATATATTTCTGCAGATTTTTGGAATCCTTAAATTTTCTTTGAAAACAGTCTTAATCACTATGATACATCTACTAAATGAGCATTTTTTGAATCAGTGAGTTCTCGGTCACTGTACACTGTATTTTACCTTGTATTATCTTTAATCAGGTTTTAAAATATTTTGACTATTTCCTGGGAAATACATATATGAGTGTATATCATCTAATTTAATGTGCAAATAGTTTTCTCTTTTTCTTAGTGAGAAAAAACCATAAAAAGCATCAGCTTACCTAATTCCCAAACCAGAGTTCATTCTTGTCATATTCAGGGCTAAAAAGAAATATTTTCATACCCACTATATTTTAGGTCACTTTCTTTTTGGTAAGAATTTATTCCATTTTCAACCAGCTACTCTGGCTTCCCTTCTTTAAAAATATATATCCCTAAACATACAAATTTTACTCCAAAGATGAAGAAAAATAATTCATTTCATAATTTCATTAAAATTTTAAAAGTGAATAAAGATGACATTTTAAAAAGCTTTTATATAAGTAACATCACTTTTCTAAGCGTTCTTCTCAAACACTATTAGTTTAGTATTACTACCTCTCTATGAATGGCGAGGGAGTTAAGTGAAAAGCAAACACAGTCAGACCTAGTATGGGACAGATTTGAAAGGTAATGTATGGGAAGACTGTGAAATTGAAGAGTAACAGCTCTTGAGGGGAGAACCCTTTAGGAAGAGGGAAAAGAAAAGAGCTGATAATCATTAAGGGGTCAAACAAGGACAAAGTTCAAGAACAAGTCAAGTGACTTCGTAAAGGTTACCCAACAGGAATTTTGGGATAACACAGAGTTGGCACAGATTTAGAAGAGAGAGATGAAATTGGGGCTTACAGTTTTATAGTCAGACTTTAGTAGCTAACGTGGAAAGGAGGGAATTTCATTACACATTAAGTTTAATGAACTCTGTAAGTTTGTTAAACACTAAAATGTTTTAAAGAGGGAATACAGAACTTTAAGTTGCCAGAGTAAGATGTGGAGAGAACTGGGAGGTGGGAAGTGACCCTACTTGTCAAGAGGAAGCTTGAGTGAATGATTTTGTTGGAATTCTTCAGCTTGGAGCCAAAAAGGGAAGGATGGGGTGACATACCTATATGCTCTGCATTTGCACTCCACAACAAGAAAGGAAATCATACTGTGTAAAACTTCTTTAATGAGGCCTTATGTTTACTCCAATTACAGCTTCAGAACAACAGGTAGAAACAAGACAGAAGGATAGTTAATAGAAGACACTGTCTTTTCCCCACCTATCCATGTCTTGACCTTCACGAGAAATTTATGGAGCATTCCATCTCTGGTAGCTCTGTGAGGTGATGGGTAAAAATTATGAGGAAAGCAGATATATTGGGGTCATCTTATAGGCTGGCCATGCCTGGACAGAGTCAGGGCAGGAAGGACACACCCAAGACTGAAAATGGGAGAGAGGGAAAGAAACGGTGGGGCCGGCCACCTCCCTTCCTGATGACGCTGCTTGATGACAATGGATGGCAGGTGTGCCAACTTGACTTCCTGAAAACTCACTCTGAGGGCCCTGGGAGGTGCACTGGACCTTGGGTTTCTGTACATGCTTAGGCATGAACTTCACCTCCTCAAGTCAGAAGAACACTCTGAATACACAGAGAATCCATAGAATGGTGTCAAGAAAGACAACCACAGGAACCCGTCCTTGGATAACTTTTCTGAAATATTAAATCAGGTGATAAAATAAGGAGCAATGGAGAGTGGAATTGCTCTCAAATAAAACTGTCACTGGCAGAAGGCAGGGCAGAATTTCTTTGTATCCTCTCCTTTCTTCAATTCAAGACATTCTCATTGTTAATGCCTCATTTGTAAATATAACTGAGAAAAAATAATTGTATTAAAATTTTTCATCAAGGGCAGAATAGTCAGAAGAAATAATGATGAGCTTCCTTGGCTGCCTGAATATGACCTCCCTGGTATGTGCATTATCTTCTTGTTCCAGATCATCTCCTAGAAAAATCACATTATTGATCGTCATCACTGCTCACCTTTTGAAGCGAGTCCCGTATGCTGATTCCAGACAGGCTCCATACTTACAAAAAAGGGATCCAATGTAATTCTTGTTCTTTCATTTCACAGTTTTTCATGTTAGGGTGAACTACTTTACTCTCTAGAGTATAGAGCAACTGAATTTTATAATTTCCTATAAAGCCTAAATTTTGACCAGGGTCAATGTCCCTGGGTATATGGTTTTCTAAATAAATAACTCATGAAGCCTTAACATAAGTGTTGAACACACAGATAACGATCATTTTTTTTTCATTATTGCACAATAGATTTCTTCTTCATTAGATGAAAGTAAACCTTAAAAATAAATCTTCCTCAGAATTACTTCCCCTGTATAACTAAGAAAGTAAATATTCAGGAGAAAATTCTTAAATCTGTATAACTCAGACCCTGGACTCATGTTTAGTGAAAATATTCTACCCTGCATATTCGTAAAGTTTTCATAATTTTCTTGTTAATTTGCTTAATGTCTGAGCAACTTACTCCCTGTGTACCTTTGGCCAAATCACTTCTATCACTCTAATAGCCAATTTGTCTCCTTTTAGGCCCCATCATAAAATATATATTGTGTTTCACAACCTAGGTTATTTGGGTTTTCAGTTTTAAGTCAGATGAATCACATTTGCTCTATGTGGGTCAGTCAAAATTAAGTACAGAACTCTCCATGTGCCGAAATTGGTACTGTTCTGCCTTATGATTATGGAATTAAATTAACTTGAGTCTTAAGCACTGTATGTCTTTTGGCATTATTTTTTTAGTATAAAAGCTGGGACACATCAAATAGTCCAACGGTATAGATTCAATGGGACACATCAAATAGTCCAAAGGTATAGATTCAATGTCTTTATTCCTACCTCTTTGGTATTACTTGATAGAAAGGTCATTGGCTCTCAAAGTATGGTCCCTGAGCCAGCAGCATCAGCATCACCTAGGAACTTGTTAGAAAAACAAATTCCTGGGTCCCATCCCAGACCCACTGAATAGGACACTCTGGGGGTGGGATCCAGAAAGCTGTGTTATAACAAACCATCCAGATGATTCTGATATACTCTCAAGTTTGAGAACCACTGGCACAGACACACATAAATTGGTAACAAATAGCATGTGGATATGACAGGCTTTCTTGTTCTTAATAATTCCATGACTTATAAAAGCTCACATTTAGATTAAAGCACACAGAAAAATCATCTCATCTTTAAAGAAAATCACTGATGTTAACAATGATCAGATGCTATTTTGAAATAAAATACGTGAGTAATTGAAAATCGAGATGCGAGGGGAGAGAGGAACAGAGAGAGGGGGAAAGAGAACTTATCAGTGCAAATATAAAGACAAATAAATTTCAGAGATGATGGTCTCTTTATGTCATATCCATTCTGCAAGTCTATTTTTAAAGAAGAAAAATACAGCATGAAGGGGGTTCTTTGTAACATAAAGTATCACTTAATGCTGAGACTGGAATGAGTGATTTCCTTAATATTATTTTAGTAATATGTAAGCATACTTAAGTGCTTTTAAAACATTTTCTGATAGAATTAGTATTAAGTCATTTACAGGGCACAGAAACCTAAGGGGTTAACTGTACCATGCTACTTGGTGATTTCTGAAGGACTGTATTCTTATGGTGCCACTGTTCCCTATACCCAGGTGGGTGGGCCTGTGCAGTTCAGCATTGATGGGCAGTGCAGGCTTTAAGGCACAAGTGACTAACTTTCCATCACAAGTTTGCACTTTTCCTTACACACTGTAGAGAATTACAGCAAAATCACTGCCTAGTCATAAACCACATTTCACAGCATGCCTTTCATTTAAGGAGGGTCACATGACTAGTTTCCATAAGCAGAACGTAAATAGAGGAGATGAGGATCATTTCAGAGCCTTTTTCCTTCCCCTTTTTCCTTTACACAGTGGTCAAAGAGCCTAGGTCCCTGAATCACCAGGTAGAAAAAAGCCATCTCCAGACCAGATACACCCACACTGGACTCTTAAGTGAATGAGAAATACTTGTATTAAGACATTGACATTCTAGAGCTTATCTTTTATAATAGTTAGGCTACTCCAATTAATATAGGGCTTATATGACCTTTTTAAAAAAAGACAAATTCCACTATTTTAGGTTATAAAACATCACAGACACATTGTGATTGTTAATGTTATGTGTCAGCTTTACCGGGCCACAGTGTACCCAGATATTGGTCAAACATCTGGATGTGTCCAGATGAGGGTGTTTCTGGAATGAGATGAGCATTCGAATCAGTAGGCTAAGAAAGCAGACTGCCCTCCCCATGGGGTGGGCATCATCGAATTCCCTAAGGGCCTGAATAGAACAATAAAAGCAGAGAAAGGAAGAATTCCCTCTCTGCCAGACTGTCTGAGCTGAAACAACAATCTTCTCCTGTACTCACATCGGGACTTATACCATCACCTCCCTTGGCTCCCAGGCCTTTGGACTTGGACAGCAGATTGTGGGACTTCTCAGCCTCCATAATTATGTGAACCAATTCCCTACAATGTATCTCTTTCTTTCTAGATAGATAGATCTGTTTCTCTGGATAACACTGAAAATACAAACACCGAAAGTTAAAAGTGGGAAAAAATTGTAAGTAAGTGAAAAACTAATTTTATCCCCATTTTATAGATGGTGATACTGAGACCCCTAGATCACTGAGGATTCTAATACCCCAGGGATCTCAACATACCTGGCTTAACCCAGTTCTCTGACTTGGTAGACAGAATCTCATTGAAGTTTCAGCAAGCATTCTCTAATACAGGAGTCTTGATTACTATAACTGTATAGTAAGACTTGAAATCTGATAGTGGGAGTTCTCCTACTTTGTTCTTCCTTTTTAGTATTGAATTGGGTAATTCCCAGTTCTTTGCATTACCATATAATTTTTTTAAGTGTGTTGATATCTTTAAAAAATGGTTTCTGGGTTTTCAGTTGGGGCTGCATTGAATCTGTAGTTTAGTTGGAAGAACTGTCATCTTTACCATATTGAATTTTCCCATCCATGAGTGTGGAATATCTCCCAATTTATTTGGATCTTCTTTGACTTCATTCATCAGTGTTTTGCAGTTTTTCACAAGCAAGATTCTTGACATAGATTGTTAGACTTAACCTTAATTATTTCAATTTTTGGTGTTATTATAAATGATATTTTTTTACATTTCAACTTCCAATTTTCATTGTTGGAGTATAGACAAGCAATTGACTTTTATATTGATACATTAACTTTGTATCCTGGAATCTTACTGGACTCACTTATTATAACCATATGGAGTTTTTTTGTAACTTCTTCAGGGTTCCTACATAAAATATCATGTCATTTGTGAGTAAAGACAATTTTATTTATTTCTTTTTTTAAATTATTTTTTAAATTCACTGATTCTCTTCCTCCTCAACTGGGCCATAATTGGTACTTTTTCCACAGCCTCCACCAACCCCATATTTCTTCTCCTCAGAGTACTGACTCTCTCCATCTGATCCCATCAAACCTCCTCGTCCCATTTCTCCATCTTACTTAGCTGCTCTCACTTCATCTTTTAAAATGCCCTAACTTTCCAATTTCCATGAGAAATGCTGCCAACAGAAACCAAAGCATCCTGTTGTACTTTCCTCCTTTCTAGACACAGTCACCACACTGCAGTCATCCACTCGTCTCTTTGACCACAGAATTACCAGTTGAAATGGAAACAGTAAAGATTCTTCATAGAAAGAATCCAAACACCAACAGCACAGTTTTCCTGAAATGCCACCAGTGGAACTGTGCAGTCTATCATGGCAGTGTTACAGTCCATCAAGACCAGCTGAAAGAAATGAGCCTTAGCAAAAGATCCTTTAACCAGGATTCTGACTGCCAATATGTCATAGTAAGAGAATATAAATTATTTCATTTTGTTGACAATATATTCACTGTATACCATTTCCTCTTCTTGTCACCTGTCTAATCTTTTCTTCTAATCTTCAAAATCTAGTTCTCTGCCCAAACTCTCAGTTTCTTTCAGTCTTTTTCAGCTATTTCCTCTGAACTGCTGAGGATTTTATTGTCTGTGCTAATCTTTTGCTCTTTGCTCCACTGGTTATATCGGATTGAACTGTTACACAATGGGTTGTTTTATACTGTTTTGTATGTATGTATGTGTGTGTGTATGCACATTTTTAAATGTTTTTTTCACTTTAAAGAAAGTCTCTCAAAGGCCAAAATTCCTTTTCAACCCATATAAAATCAAATACATTTAATTGATTAATATTTGTTTTTAATGAAAGATACTGCTCTAGTTTTAGCATGAACTGGGGAAATAATTTAAATTTCTAAATATAAATGTCTTTTAATCCTACTTATAATCATAATGAATGTGCAACAGTTAATGTATGTTCAGCTATAAGTAAAAAAAAAAAAAAAAAAAAAAAAAAAATGGCCAAGATAACAGTAGCTTAGACAGGATAGGGACTTACTTCTCTCTCAGATAAAAGAAGCCCTGGAGGTAGGAGCCCAGGCTTGGTAGGGCTGCACCACAAGGTGGTTTGTGTCCCAGCCTTTTCTATCTGACAGTTTCTCAATCTTCAGCATATGACACCAACCTCATGGTAGAGATGGCTGCTCAAACACAATTCATATTGTCAACATTTCTGCCTACAGCAAAGGGGGAAGGTTGAAAAAGCATACGCCCTCCCTATAAGAAAATGATGTTCCAGAAGTCTCACAGGCTTCTGCTTATACCTCTCGGCCAGAATTTAGTCTCATAGGCACACCTAGCTGCAAGGGATGCTGGGAAGTGTAAAGGGGAATGGATATGGCCCAACTGCTAGCAGACTTCCTCTGTCTAGTGGAAGAACATTTATTTCTGCATATGTGTGTGTGTGAATCAACACAACTTGTGTATTCAACAGTACTGAAATAAGCATTTGCTAAAAGACAGTGAAGTCACTGGATGAATAATTCCTCCTTTCTTTGGGATTGCCCTATGACCTTCTCCAGAATATTCTCTCTCAGCCATGACTCCAAAGACCTCTTTTTCAACAGAAACTTGCAATGTTCCTACAATCACATCTCCCCCCAGAATACTCCCATCTTTTTTCTCCTGGGGGATGATTTACCACCTTACCACCTGGCTTCTTAAGGAGCTGGGACTTCTTTGTCTTCCAACGACTTGAAACTAAAGCAAATGTGAGATTTCGTAGATCTCTCATCATAGAATTAAATGGAAATTTAACTTTAAAAATTCATCATCCTTAAGTTTTGTCTTAACTCTAAGGTCTAAGTCAGTCCATTGTAATGGTAACATTGTAAGTAAAAATCATTAAGTAGCTCTAAAAGAAACAGTAGGTATAACAGTATTCTGAGGAACTATTCTACTTATATTTTTTGACCATTCCAACTCCCCTAAAATAGCCACATTCTCAACTAACAGCAAATAAACTAAGTGCCCCTGTCCATTGTCTACCCAGTGTCACCCAACTAATGGAAATTTACATGATAACCAAGCCAAGAAAATAAAAAAGAAAGTACACATGAAGTGTACTTTAGATACGTCCCCTAACTCCAATTAGATTCTCCCTTCATTCCCGCTCTACATTCTGGTTTGGTTTCAGTCCTGCTCCTCAGAGCTCATGGCCATGGTTTCTTTCCTGGTCAGAAAGGATAATTAGAATGAGGCACCTACTCTTTTAAAGCTCCACTGCAACAGATTGTGTAATAGGTATTTCAAGACAACGGATGGTATGCCTTTTCCCCTCCACATACTCTAGAATTTTAATTATACAAAAATGCTTACTCTGACATTCTTGCTTTTTATTTCATAAATAGCAAAATCCAGAGGTAAAACATATTTGTTTCTCTTAATCAGCATATTCTTAAGGCTTTCCTGTTTACAGCTTTAGGCAGGAACACTTTCGGAGCTGCTTTACTGTTTAACATCAAAGCTAAGGCTATCCAGGGAGCATGGGCTATTTATTTCCATAGTTTCTATATTTAGCTCATGGCTTTGTTTACAGTCATCTCTCCTCCACCCTGCAAACACTTTAAAATTCCCTTTTCTCTCACAATTCTGTATCCTCCGTCTCTCAATCTTGCTGGCTAGCTTTCTACCAAGCTGTGCAATTTCTTCTTGGGTTCTCTTGCAGATGATTCTTCCCTTTCCTCTGATTTCTCTCAGAGAGAGTATGGAAATTGCCTTTTGGAACTGAAGAAGTGTTCCAAGGACACAACTCCTGCTGTTGCTTGTATCTTTGGGAGAAGGAACACATTCCAAAGGCAACTGTCAAGTGCAATTTGAGCTCCCGAGATAGGAGAATATTTTTCACCCCAAAATTCAGGGGATATGTTTACTGGCTCATATAAAAAGAGAACATTAGTTTTATTTTAAAGCAGGTTAAGATGTTGGGACAAAATTTTGCTTGTCACTGCCTTGATTAATGGAACAACATAATAAAAAATGAAGGAGGTGTGTGTTTAATAGTTCAAATAATAACTAATGATTACTTTGGGAAAAGGCACAACGTGGGCAGTGTAAACCAAAAAGAAGAGAACATTAGGAAACATTATAAATTAAATCTTTATTATGCTAAGGGTCCTGCTCCGATGCACATCTCTTGCATTTAATTCTCCACACTGAGCAAAGTACAAGGTCAACATAACATTCTTAAAATGTCAAAATCATAGTAGTTAATTATTCAAGCCTTGAAAATCAGATTGGCTTAATTATCTCTATCATGTGTAGGCCTTCCATCAGGGATAAATTTGAAGGGTTGAGCTGCAAAGGCAGATAAAAGAAGGGTGAAATTTATCAGCAGGAAAAGGTTAAAATTAGTTTAGTCAGGCCCATGATTTGGGGGGAATATATTGAATAGTTTGTCTACATCTTTATAATGTCAGGTAGTTATATTCAATAGGTTATTTTCTTTCAAAAAATATCGTAGGAGTCTGGGAAACTGTTAAACCTCTTTTAAAATGTTGCATCCTGCCACAATCTAATGTAAAACATGAATATCCTTGGCCTCCCTACTTTAAACCAGGACCGTTTTTAACCTCTTTGCATTCTTCAAAGTAGAAAGCATCTCATCTACCTTCTGCCACTTTGGACCTTTGAGGAAGTCTTCCTTGTAAAAGTTCAGTTAAAATTGGAGGGAAGGGAAATGGTGATACCATGTGAAAAAAATAAAAGAATGTAGTCTTTGTTTTGCAGGATATCTCTGCTCTCCTTTGTTCCTGGAAAAGTTTTAGCAAAAGACCTAGCTTTGGCCCAGCTCACTTTTAGATTCTCAGAAGACCGATGGTTCCCTACAGGGAGTAGTTTTGCTGCCTGCTGCTTCCCCTCCTCGAGCCCTGGGCATTTGGCAAAAGTCTGGAGACATTTTGGTTGCCACTCGGGTGGGGCATTACTGGCATCTATGGGTAGAGGATGTGGGTGCTGCTGATCATCCTCTAATGCCCAGGCCAGCACCTGGTACAGCAGAAGGATGGGTGCACTGACCCCAAAGGGGTCTGGTCAGAAGACTGACATCATCTGCTATTCAAGGCTTCCAAATTTATAGTCCTAAAGAGGGAAGCTGCTGCTCATTAATAGGTGCATAATGTAAAAAATACTATCTTAAAACCTCATACATGATGAATTTTTAGCTCCCTTTTAGGTGTAAGGACATTCTGCCCTATTCCCCAAAAACATCAAAGTCCTAAACCCGTGGTCTGTTCCCTGACATGAACAAAATATAATATCAATCAAGGGTACCAATGGGTGAAAACACAAAACAACATGAAGAGTAAAAGGAACTCAAGTTTCAAATTGCAATTCATTTCAAATCCTTCAAATGCATCTATGACAACGCATGAAAAACCTAGGACAAACAGCCCAGCTCTTTCCTTTTGCCTCCTAAGGCATAGTGAAGAGTGAAGGAAGAGCTGGCTTTGACAGTTTTAAAGCTTTTTTACTTTTCAAAAACTCTAAAAATATGGAGAATGAGTATACAGTGTACCAAAAATACTGAAAAATAAATATCAGTTTGGTTAGAGCTGTTTTCTGCTTTTAATTGCCTTAGGTCTTACTTAAAAAAAGAAAGCAGAGATCATGAAGAGGCACAAATTCCTTTCCGTATGCAAAGTCTGCATCAGCTGTGCCCACATTGACAGACTCTTATATCCTGCTCCCCTTAAATCTGCCTGGATGTTCAAATATTTGCCTGCAGCAAATACCCCCTTCCCTCCCTCACACACATTCCTAGGAAAACCAGACAAAAGGAAAACTGAGACAAGTTAGAGGCTATCGCCTTCTGGGGACAAACCACCTGATTTTCATTGGGCTTAAAAAGATCAGTGTATGGTCTGAGTAGGCCTGCATGTGTGGGCTTCACCAGGTGGGGGTGGGACCAGAAAAGAAGCCACTGCAGAGGACATTTTGGGAAGACGGAACTAAGTGAATAAGCAGAGGCAGGGAGGTATCAGTTTGTGGCTTTCCTGAGGGACCCTGGGGTAGAGGTATCCCAGTGCCAGGAGCTGACGCTGAAGAGGAAGGCCGAGGCTACCAAGGGCTCAGATGCTCTCAGAAGCCTAGAAGAACTTGGCCACGAAATGGCAAAATAGTAATTTACACAGATAAATCCAGAGCATCAGGCAATCAGGAAATCAAATTTTAGTTCAGACCCCATAAATAAAGTGACTGTTTCCACCCAAGGGAGAGGAATAACATGTTCTCTTTTGTACTTGTGTGCAGAGAAGAAGGTGGACCGAGCACAGGGTGCCCAGTTGGTACAAACCATGAGACCAAACAAACCCACAAAATCCAGCTCTTGGGTTGGTTAGCAAAGCTGGAAGCCAGCATCTGGCAGTGTATTCTGGAGACCAGTCACGCCACTTTATGGACTGCACTTGGAGTATTTACAGATTCAAAGAAAAGGAATTAGGACCAAGATCCCCATAACAAAACAAGCAGCAGCAACAACAAATAATCCTCACATCTAGAAGCCTGGAAAAGAAATAGCTTGGGTCTCACAGGAGAGAATTAGTAAAACTATCGTGAAGCAAAGGGCAGCTCAGGTCAGGAGAGAGTGGAGAAGCATCTCTTGCTGACGCTGGCCAGTTTCTCAAGACATTGGACGTGGGGTTGACAGCAGAAGTCTGATGTATGGTCTAATGAGCCCGTTGCTGGTATTATGTTTTGATTACGGATTACTAAAACGTTTGTAGATGTCATTCTCTAGTGTATGTTTATTCATTCTCAATAAATGCTTCTGTTGTCTGCATAAGTCCCTGAAATAAAGAATTGCTTAAAGCCCTGATAAACGCAGACATGAGCACTGGCTCACAGTTGCCATTAGCTAACCAGAGAGGCAGGCTTATGACAAAATTCTGTCTCAGGGATGCTTATTTCCAGCTGTGTGTGATACCATGCCGAAGCATCTAGAAGTGCATTAGGTGGCCCACTGAGATTCATTAGCAGTTTTATAAACAAGGTGAGAAAGTGTACAAAATTATCATTTTCAGAATTTTAGAGAGAATTCTGGCGGTAGGACATTGCTAAAGGAAGTAAAAGGGGCAGAGAGACAAGTCGGGGGCTGCTATAATAATTGAGGGCAGTGGTTCTCAAAGAGAAGGCTCCAGCCAGTGAGATGGTTAGAAATGCAGAATCTCAGGCCCTACCCCACACCTGCTGAGTCATCATCTGTGTCTTATCCAGAGCCCAGGCGCTTGATAGGTACATTAGAGCTTGAAAGGCTGGACCAGGAGGTGAATAAGATGGTAAAAGAAGGAGCCGCTGTGGGTATGGGGAAGAGGTACAGCCTGGAGGGATGCTTGGGAAGGTTAGTGAACAGCTCTGACACTTCACTGGTAATCCAATCATATAACACTACCCTTCAGATACCAGCGGGGACTCGCTTTGCTGACCTCTTGGGATTTGAGGGTTCTCAGGGTCTACCATAGCTGAATGACAGAGATATTTCATCCTGTGGGGTTCCACAATCAACCCTTCTAACTGTCCTCTTTGCCCCAAATGCAAACATTTCTGGGACGGGGGGATATATGAATCCATTGATATAACACTTTCACTGAGGTTTTGGCCTCCTTTTTGGGAACCACAGGCAGGAGGTGAGGGTGCCATAAGGAGCCTCCCAGCAGGAAGAGATGGGATTTGCTGGGATCAGGTGAGCCCCAGTTCAGGGTTTCTGGGGGGCTGGCTCTGGCCCAGGGCTATGCAGGCTTGCCAGACACAGAGCAACAGTTTACAGGAGCGCTAACCATCTGTGCTGCAGATTGGGGTGAAGGAGGCAGAGTTCAGTTTGGGAGACAGAACCCAACAGGTGGGAGACGCCTGCTCTCTCTAGCCTCAAAATGCCTTATTGCCAGCTGTCCCTTGCCAATAATGCGAGAAGGCCTTGGCTTTAATGATTCAGTGGAGAGTCCAAGGGCAGAAAATAGAGACCAGCTCATTGTCTTTATTTTGTTTTAATTGGGAGCTAGTTCCGGTTTAGCCCAGATTACTGATTCATTAACAAGTAAGCTAACATATCTTGTTACTTATAAACTACAAGTTTCAGAAATGTGTATTCGTATTCTAAGACATTATTACAAGACTTAGAATGCACTTCTTTATCACGTAATGAATCTCTGCCACACTCAGTGCAAAATATGATGAATACTGTGTCTGATCTATTACTTTTTGAGTCACCACAAAACCAAACCTTGAAATTCTCAGTGTTCCAGAGGAAACATAAAATGTTGGCTCTCCCCAGTTGGTGTCTCTGAAGATGTTCTGACCCCAGTCTTCCTGTGTCCTCTCAGAAAGCATGGGGAAGCAGCATAATTCAGTAGTTTTCCCCACAGTGATTCTGCTCAAAGATCCTGGAGTAAGAATGTCCAGGTCTGAATCTTCGCTCTAATACCTACAGTTACTGACACCAAGTACGAGTTATTGAACTTCTCCGTACCTCAGTTTCCACATATGTAAAATGAAGATAATACTTCCTACTTCACAAGGTTATCATGAATATGAAATGGACTAATGTATGCAAAGTGCTAAGAGCACTAGCATGGTCATCATAAATGTCACCTAGCATTATTGCCAAATGTGTGATTTGATAGTTAGAAACTGTCCCATGAAATGTTAACATGCATATCAATCAATGAGATGGATAAATGCTGTATTTTTTTTAAAGGCAGAAAGTGAGGCAAAGGAGCAACGGAAGCTGCTCTGGTTAGGACAGTCCAGGACTAAGCAGGCCTCTGCAAGCAGGTTAGATCCATGAGAAGTGGCTTCGCCATGACGATCTAGGAGAAGAGAATTGAGTAGGAACAAGCAGCAAGGATGGTGCCTCAGAAACTACAAGAAGAGAGAATTTCAAGGAAGAAGGAGCTCTGGGAGCCATGTCCCATATCAAGTGATGCTAAGGGACCAAGTGAGATAAAAACAGATGACAAGATGTTGGACAAGGGTGACTGTGAAGAGACCTTTTTCAGCGGTGAGTTGGGGAGAGAAAGGAAGGGGAGCAAGTAGAGACCAGGAGTGGAGGGCTCACTAAAGAGTCCTGCCGCAAAGTGGACAGCAAAATCAGGTGATCCCACGATAGTGAAAAGGAAGCACTAACCAGAGAGAGGGGTGAGGTAAGTAAAGGCACAGAGAAGAGAAGCATGGGGCGTGTGCTCTGGGGGAGGGATCACGGTACATGGTGCAAGCAGGCAGGTCCACGTGCAGGCTCAGGGTACCCAAGCGGGAGCAAGAGGTGGCAGGGAGTGACCACGTGAGCCAGACTGGTTATGGACATCCTGCCTGAATGCTGCATGATAGAGAGCTTGGCAAAAAGAGAGCCTCTATTAGATGGCAGCAGAGTTTAAAATAAAAGCAATGACCTCTCTGTTCCCAGGACTCACTAAGTCCCCTCTGTTGTCAACTGAAAGGCACCCTTGACATCCATGCGATCCTAGGGAATAGTGTTCATGTGCTCAGCATGTGCTAAGGGGGAGGCACTCTACATGTCCAGAGCAGAGCGTACCAGTCTATTAAAATCCTAGAAAATGCAAAGGGGAGATCTAGATTTAGCATAGCATCCTTAAAATTTACTCCTCATCCTGAGAAATAGGGAAGAGGAAATCCACAGGGCCCCAGGTGAAACTGGCAGGAACTCTAAAGTCTGCAGTAGAAATGGTTCCTGTTTCATCAACTATTTCTCAGAGTTTCTGGCTGAGACTTGGAAAGGGAAGGGACTTGGATAAGTATTCGTAAGGCATTTCCAAGGAGGGCATTTTTTACTAGAATTATCAATCAAAGAGACCCAGGGGAGTGGAGAGACCATATATAAGAAGCACAGCAGGAGGGGTCAGTGCAGGTATCAGCAGAGTCAGCATTTACTCAGCACACACTACGGGCACCAGAGCCTGTGCAGCGCCCTCTGCAGGCAGGAACAGCTACATCAACTTTCTATCACTCACAGCATCCCCATCCGCATCTCACAAAGAAACAGAAGCACTGAGATGTTAAGTAACTTGCCCCAAGTTACACACTTCTTATTAAGTGAGAGAACTCATGACTCGGATGCTTCAGTGATAAGAAGGCCAATGAAGTTAATTACCAAAAATAGAAGGACAGAGGTTTTGTGAAGCTGGATGAATGTTGTGTGGGTGTGGAGAGAGAACAAGCAGAGATGAGGTCAAGGTGCAGGTGGGCTGAAAGCCAGTCCCAGAATTAATTCTGTAACACAGCCAGTCTGCCGATGGCGTAACTCTTAATGGAAGTTTGGAAGGCATCACTGGGCTGGGGAGAAATTCTGGGAGCAAACAAGCTCGTCCTGCTGGCAGGGGAAGGATGGCTAGCTCTCCAGTGCACGAACTCTAATTCCAGTGCCTCCCATCCCCAGGCCATTACTCTCTCCTACGCTCTCCAGCTCAGAGATACATAAGACTGAGGAGCTGCCCACATTAGGAGTGGAGGAAGCTTCTCACTGTGATCAGAACCATCCTTGTCTGCTCATACACTGCTCGTAAGAGTATAAGTGACACAGACACTTTGGACAACTGCGAGTTTCTAATAAAGTTAAATAGACACCCACCTTATGACTCAACAAGTCCGCTCCTAGGTAAATTACCCAGGAGAAATGAAGAGGTATCTTCACAAAAAGTCTGTATGGTAATGATTATAGCAACTTTACTCACAATAGCTCAAAACTGGAAACAAACCAAACATCCATCCACTGGAGAATGAACAAATTGTGGTAAAGTCACACAAAGGAATACTACACAACAATAAATAAGAGCAGCACAACATGCCGCTACACAGATGAATCTTGAAAACACTGTGTTGAGTAAAAGAATCCAGACACACAGAAACATGCTGTGTGATTCCACTTAGAAGGGCAAGAATAGGTAAAACTAAGCTGGGTGATAGGATAATAGTTGTCCCTGGGTATTCCTGGATGTGCAAGAGTAGCAGGAGAGATACTACCTGGAAAGGGCAAAAGATCTGGGGCCATGATAATATTCTATCTTGAGCTACTCTATACAGGTATACACATTTGTCAAAATTCATTCAGTGATATTGATATATT
Organism: Kogia breviceps; assembly: GCF_026419965.1. NCBI lineage: Eukaryota > Metazoa > Chordata > Mammalia > Artiodactyla > Physeteridae > Kogia > Kogia breviceps. The sequence continues at coordinate 40,665,474 of NC_081323.1, forward strand.
TGAGATTTGTGCATTATACTGTACATAAATTGTGTTTTAAAGAAGAACCATTAGTGTACAAAATAAAAATATAAAAAATTGTCCTTGTTCTGAGGGCTGGGAAAAGAAAACTTCTTCACTGATGACTTTTAAGTTTATCACCCTTGTCCCAGGTCTGCTAATCAGGTCCTTGACCATCACCACACATCACAAAAAAGCAAAGAGAATCAATGCATCAGAGAACCCACACCAGAGCTACTCAACAACTATCCCCGTAGTGGACCATTTTATCGCTTTCTTCCTGTAAGAGGGTATTGATAAAAAGGCATACATACCATTAACATTAACAAAATAATTATGATGCTGGGGCTCCATTGGCAGGGTATCCTCCCACAAAGAAACAGGACACTACTTGAGCTTTCTTTAGGAATGTGCCAAGCTCTGAATAATCAGCAGGCCTCTCATTATTAAAATCCTGCCTTCCATGTTTTTGGAATCATGGGAATATATTATATATTATTAAAATTTAATAAACTTAAGTATTTGGAAAATAGAAACAAACAGCCCCTGCTAATTCCCAGAACTGCAAATCACTCCACAAGGAACACCAAAGCCCCCATGTCACTGACATTCTAGTGTCTCTAGATTCTTGGGTACCAGAATCTCGGTCACAGGCACCTTTGGGGCATTGGCCCTATTTCACTGCTCATCTTCCTCTCCAGCTCTTAGCAATTGGCCATCATGTGCTGAAATGGGCAGATCTCCTGACTATGGACACCTGTGTGGCTTGAGATACCAGGAACTCACTCTTATGCATTTAATTATTCCTTTCCATCTTGCTTACAGGAAAAAAAAAGACAAAAAACGTAGAGTAAATACTGACATAAACATAGTTAACTTACTAAGAAAATAAGCCTCTTTGGAAAAAAACTGCATATCTGAATTAACTTCCCTCTTAAAGATGGTGTAATTTTGCAAAGAAAAAATTTAAATTCCTTAAACCAATACTGAAACACAGGTATCCTTTACTTTCAGCAAACATCATAAAATTATAATAATAAATTTACAAAAGTCTCATATGCATCCTACAAGTGTTATTTTAAGTTTCACTTCATGAAATTGGTTAGTCCAACAGATTCCATGTGTTTAAGACCATTTCACAAATAAGTTAGAATTTACAAAATGCAGCATGGATCTCTCAAATGCTAAGCAATGTATATTTAAAAGACTAAGTTATCACAAAAATGGCACCCTAACGATAATAAAATGAAAACCTACACTTTGACACAAGTTTAAGTTACTATCTTATTTCACATCACCCCAATGAATTTTCCCAATCTGGCTGTAATAGTTGAGATTGCCAACTGGGGACCAATCTGCTTGGGTTCAAATCTTAATTCTGCCACTTACAGCTGGGTGACCTTGGGCAAATTAATTAATTTTTCTGTACCTCACTTTCTTTTGCCGTAAAATGGGATAATAATAGCGCCTATTTCATCGGTCGTATTTTAGATTGAATCATTTAATGCATATAAAACCCTTAAAGCAGTGCCTATGATGTAAGCTGTGCTTAATTGTTCTCAGCAATTAATATTTATTATTATTTTTATTCTGGTTCCTTCTATTAGCATTACTAGGGACAGCACTTAAATATAACACTTCTACATACAACACACAGTAAGGAATAAGCTCACAAAGAGATGCACAAATCATTAGTAATCAGACAAAAAGCAAAGAAAACAAGCAGTCATATTATATGCATTAGACCAGAAAAAAAAATATATCTGCATGGTGCCATGTACATCAAAGGAGTGAGATTGCTGGTGTGCATATCCTTAGTTTCACAGTGAAGTGTCACACTGCTGTCCAGGAGGGTAGCCCAGCCCACACACCCTCCAGCAGTTTTGAGGATTTCTATAGCTCCATGCCCTTGCCTTGGCATGACCCAGCTATCTGATTTTCCAGTCTAAAAGCTTCCATCAGTGAAGAATTTTGTTTCAAATACACAGATTAATGTCTAAATAATAAATAAAATATTACAGGGTTACTCTCACAGGAAAAAAAATATAATACTTCTATTACAATGGGAATTAACTTAGACACATAGAAATAATCCTAATATAAATACATTTTTTTTCTAAATAAAGATACATGGAATCAGTGGAAGTTAAGGACTATAATGCTTGTTTTGAATGTTAAAACAGGAAAGATGATAAACGTGATTATCAGCATAGTGGTGCAGTCTGTACTAGAGAAAAGAGAAAAGGAGAGAAAAGAAAGCTGATACGTGACGGTGAAACAGTGAATGAAAACACCTATATACAACGAACATTCTCTTCCATAGATGTATACGTAATCGAGATAACATAAAACCTTCCAGTGTGAATGGAATTTAGAACTATTTTATCTCAACCCAAGACCGGCATCCATTCTAAGCATCCCTAGAGATGTTCAGTTAGAATCCTGCTACTCAAAACATGGTCCTAGTACTAGCCCTACCTGGGAGCTTAATAGAAATGCAGAATCTCACACCCCACCCCAGACATACTGAATCAGAACGTGCATTTTAATAATATCCCCAGGGGATCTGCATGCTTATTAAATGTGGAGACAAGCTGGACTATATTATTCTAATTACCTGTACTCGTGGCAAGCTCACTACACATGAGGCAGCTGTTCCACTCCCAGACATTCCCAATTCTTAGAAGGTCTTTATTATATGAAGTCCAAATTTGCCTCCCAGTTTAAGAAAAATATATAGACCACGATCTCATTTTTTAAAATATGCTTAAATATATAGGTACGACATAAAGCATATATGTATATATATATATGTATGTAAGTAGGTAGGTGTATGTTTAAGTTGACACAGAAAAACTTCTGGGAGGATATCACCCGATTGTAGTCACTAGTAAGCAACTTTTATATGCTCTGTTTGAATCTGTGACTACTTTTTTTTTTTTTTTTTTTTTTACCCTTTACTCTTACTTCTTGTCAGCTGGAAAATTCAAGATCAGTTTTATTAATTCTTCCTCAGAGAGCTAAAAACAACTCTCTGCCACCCCTTGGACTTTTTTTCTCCAGGCTAAAGGCTCCGACTGTTCTCAGTGGCTCCTGCTGTTCTACCACCCTTACCTCACCCTTCTAGATCCCTCCACGCTGTCAACAGGTCTCTTAGGAGCAGTGCCAGAACCCGGATCTCCCTGATCAGCACTATTAATAGCAATCAGTTGATCTCCAGGACTGCTTTCTTCTTGGGTAATAAATTCTTCATTGTGAAATGTCATTTTAAAAGTCATGAAAGAAATTAGTCCTTAAGTCACATAAATTATTATAGTCTTTTCCTTCTTAGATGCCCCAAATGTATTGGAAATGCTAGGAAGGGCCCTATAGTGGCATAAGTTGCACAGAACAGAAACAAAGGAATAACTATCATGTGTATAGTCCTTGAAGGAAGACCATGCAGGGGTACCAAGCAATTCCCAAGACAGAAGGAGAACAAGCATTGGGGAAGGGGCAGGAGGGAGTTCTGGTCCTATGCATACAGACACTCAAGGTTAGCCAACAGGAACAGTCAAGAACCTTGAATTGAGTTGCTACAGATAAGGTGACAACTGATATAATAGCCCGGAAAATATAAATCAAGAACAAGACTTTAATAGGAAATATGTAAGGGGCTGAGGGTTAGCACTTCGTGTGAAATTGTCTTTTTTATAGTTCCATGTCAAGGAAATCTAGAATGACAAGTGAGTGTGACACGGATGGGTTGTGACTAGTCTGCCTCTTGGCGTAACTGAGTGAGGACTGATCAGTTGAATACCCGAGCTGGTCACCTCCAGCACTAAAGGAATTGCAGACGCATTATATTTTTCCTATGTATGTTGATACACTTTTCCCACACAAAAATATTTATTCAGAAGCCCTGGTATAAAAAGATATTTTTTTCTTGTCAACTTCCATGGCTATTTTGAAAACATACATCATCACAGTGGAGCAAAGAAAATATTCCCCATGCAACAGAAAGAGACATTTATAGTGCAAGCCTTGATGGGTAGACCCCTGTTCATTAAGTCTGAACACTGCATTAATCTGTGCTGACATTATTTGGTTCAGAAATACCTATGGTTATGGGAAAGTAGATAAAGATTCTAATCTAATGTCTGAACTTGGAGCCACTGCAAAGAACACCTGAGCATATTCTGCACTGGCCTATCAACTATGATACAAGAACATGAGTAGCCATGCACAGAAAAGCATGGAGCAGAGGTAAGTATGGGGCACAGACTAGCCTAGGATGTGAAACAGAAACAAAACAGCAAAAGACGACAAAGAACCAGAATGACCACAGCATAGTGGCCAGCATAGTAACACTTTTCCAACTCACTGCTAATAGAGGGTTCCCCACTTCTTTGTCAAGAAGGGCCTGGAATTAAAGCTAGAACTATATGAGTTACAGCTGAACATTTAGTTTAGATTTTTTTGGAAACCAGTTGTTTCTTCAACCAATAAACTGACATTATATAAACATATGGGTCGGAACATTATGCTGTTCAGGAAATTATTTCTGATTTACACCACTGTGTGGTTTCAGATCTTGTTAACAAGTTATTTTTCTCACATTTATAAAGTCCTAGGAAGGAAATGAATACTGACATTGAATGCTTGTTATTTCAGAGATTATCACAAATGTTTTAATACGTATCATCCCATTTAATGCTTATAAACTATGAGATTATTACAAATGAAATAAGTGAAGCTTAAGGAGGTTTATCCAAAATCATACAGCTATTAACAGAAAGATCTAGCTTTAAAGTCAAAGTCTTCTACTCCACCCAATGTTTATTCCCCGACAACATGCTACCTGAGCACCAAAAGAGTCTTGTCAAGAGTATGTGTCCTGAATGATAGACCTAGAAAACAGGACCCCAATGGAGTAGGAATTGGACAATATCTCCACCAGTTCTTGCTACATGTCTCAGGAGCACTATAACCGTTCATAGCTGTGGCTCCAAATATGCTTCTAAGGTTTCTCAGTCTCAGCACTATTGACATTTGGAGCCATATGATTATTTTGTTGTAAGGGGCTGTCATGTGCATTGTGGGATGTTGAGCAGTATCCTTGGCCTCTACCCACTAGATGTCTCCCCTCAAGTTGTGACAAACAAAAATGTCTCCAGACATTGCTAAATGCCCCCTGCAGAGGGAGGGCGAGGGCAAAATTGATCTATTTGAGAAACACTGCCCTGAGCTGATACTTGCTCAGCAATTTAAATGCTGGACAATAATAGAATCCTCATTTTTATACTCTGGACCTAGACTGAAGCAACAGTACTTTTGTTCTGGGCCTTTAAGGTAGTTAGACTAAGTAACTCTAGCTGCTATAACAGATAAAATCTCAGTGCCTTAATTCATTGCAAGATTATTCCTTACAATCCAGTGTAGGTGTGTCTGTCAGATGGCTTAACTCCAGGTGATCACTCAGGAACCCCATCTCCTTATGTCTTTGACTCCATCATATTAAACACTTGACAGTAATTCCCTCCATTCCATTCAGCCAGGGGCAGGGTGGTGAGGGGAGATTGTAAGGATGGCACATCTTCTGTGTAACCACATCAGCCTGGAAGCATCACACATCACTCCTCACATTTTTTTGGTGGAAAATGGTCAGGCAGTCCTGCACTGAGAAAACTTCTTCCAACAATAACCCTACATTTTGGAAAGGGTTAGGTATTTTTAACGTTTTTTCTAGCCATCTGTGCCACAGCTCTGTATTTTCCAAAGCAGCTGCATAAATATTCCAGCCTAATAAGAACCCTGTAAGTTAGGCAAATATGATTGAAATTGTATATGTGTTATTTCCCCATTTTATACATGGTGAAGTTTGTACACGAATAATTCCTGTGACTTGAGGGTGATATCCTAGAGACAGAACCGCAGTCTGAATCTCAGTTGACAGTTTCCAACTACAAGGCAGGTGATGAATATTAAGAGCAGAGAGTGACATTAGCTACAAACAGGGATGGTGTTATAAGCACTGATGCTGGAGTCTGACTTGTCTCTGCCACTGATGGTTGTATGTGACATCAAAAAAGAATTTAGTCCCTCAGAGCCTCCATTTTCATATCTGGGGATAATGAAGTTTAAATGAGATGATACATGGAAAGTACTGAAGACAATGTACAATAAATTTTGGCTATTTATATCATGCCACAAGAAATAAATAATACATTATCTATAAATTTACAGAATTTTCTGGCTAATATACATCACATTTAAGTCCTATGAATTTGGGGTGTCTTTAGGTTTGTCCACATTAGCCTGATTACAAAGAACAAATAAATGCTCATGGACCTTAGCAGATTTGCTCGTTTCTACAATAGAAACAGAGAGAGGAGGCATCTGGGGAAGAAAGTACAGATGAATCAGTGTAAATCCATCCCCACTGCTGGAAAGCAGCCCAGAGTGCAAGCCTCACTGATGGCAAGGCAGTAGAATCATGTTCACTTAAATACCAAGGGCAGCACGGAGCATCATGAAAGATGGAAGCAAGGTCAAATGCTTTGTGTGTTCTTCTGCCAGTTCAGCGGCCAGAAACTCTAGGGCCAAGAACAGAAACACAGCACCCAACCTCACTTTCCAATCCATGGTTTTGAGTCATCTTGTTTTACAGATGAGGAAACAAAGGGCCAACAAGATCAGTGGTTTAACAGGAGACATGGGGGCTCCATCCCTACAAGGCAAAGGCTGTGAACCCACCTCAGGCAGCAGGCAGGACATCAAGTCTGGCCAAAACACAAGCCCTCTATCTGCTGTGGCCATTCTCAGAGCAGAAGCAGAGGGCCCTGGCTGAGCCCTGGCAGGTCCAGAGAGGGCAAATCCCTTGGAGCCCAGCCGTGTGGCTGACAGGGACTTGGTGCTCTGGCCAGGTGTCAGACCTGAGCCTCTGAGGTGGTAGAGCCAAGTTCAGGACAATGGACCACCAGAGACCTCCTGGCCCCACAGAATATCAAATGGTGACAGCTCTCCCAGAGATCTCCGTCTCAATGCTAAGACACAGCTCCACTCAATGACCAGCAAGCTCCAGTGCTGGACACCCCATGCCAAACAACTATCAAGACAGGAACACATTCCCTCCATCAGCAGAGAGGCTACCTAAAGTTATAATAAGGTCACAGACACCTCAAAACACACAACCAGACGTGGTTCTGCCCACCAAAAGGACAAGATCCAACCTGATCCACCAGAACACAGGCACCAGTCCCCTCAACCAGTAAGCCTACACAAGGCACTGAACCAAACTTACCACTGGGCGAAGGCACCAAAAACAATGGGAACTATGAACCTACAGCCTGCGAGAAGGAGAGCCCAAACACAGAAAGCTAAGCAAAATGAGAAGACAGAGCAATATGCAGCAGAAAACCCACCAGACAAAGCAAATGAAGAGGAAATAGGCAGTCTACCTGAAAAAGAATTCAGAGTAATGATAGTAAAGATGATCCAAAATCTTGGAAATAGAATGAACAAGATACAAGAAACATTTAACAAGGACCTAGAAGAACTAAACAGCAAACAAACAATGATGAACAACACAATAAATGAAATTTAAAAACTCTCTAGAAAGAATCAATAGCAGAATAACTGAGGCAGAAGAACGGATAAGTGACCTGGAAGATAAAATAGTGGAAATAACTACCACAGAGCAGAATAAAGAAAAAAGAATTAAAAGAATTGAGGACAGTCTCAGAGACTTCTGGGACAATGTTAAATGCACCAATATTTGAATTATAGGTGTCCCAGAAGAAGAAGAGGAAAAGAAAGGGACTGAGAAAATATTTGAAGAGATTATAGTAGAAAACTTCCCCAATGTTGGAAAGGAAATAGTCAATCAGGTCCATGAAGCACAGAGTGTCCCATACAGGATAAATCCAATGAGAAACATGCCAAGACACATATTACTCAAACTATCAAAAATTAAATACAAACAAAAAATATTATGAGCAGCAGGAGAAAAACAACAAATAACATACAAGGGAATCCCCATAAGGTTAACAGCTAATCTTTCAGCAGAAACGGCAAGCCAGAAGGGAGCGGCAGGACATATTTAAAGTGATGAAAGGCAAAAACCTACAACCGAGATTACTCTACCCAGAAAGGATCTCATTCAGATTCGAAAGAGAATTTAAAACCTTTACAGACAAGCAAAAGCTAAGATAATTCAGCACCACAAAACCAGCTTTACCACAAATGCTAAAGGAACTTCTCTAGGCAGAAAACACAACAGAAGGAAAAGACCTACAATAACAAACAATTTAAAAAATGGTAATAGGAACATACATATCAATAATTACCTTAAATGTAAATGGGTTAAATGCTCCAACCAAAAGACACAGACTGGCTGAATGGATACAGAAAACAAGAACTGTACATATGCTATCTACAAGAGACCCACTTCAGATGCAGGGAGACATACAGACTGAAAGTGAGGGGATGGAAAAAGATATTCAATGCAAATGGAAATCAAAAGAAAGCTGGAGTAGCAATTCTCATATTACACAAAATAGACTTTAAAATAAAGACTATTACAAGAGACAAAGAAGGACACTACATAATGATCAAGGCATCAAACCAAGAGAAGATATAACACTTGTAAATAATTATGCGCCCAACAGAGGAGCACCTCAATACATAAGGCAAATGCTAACAGCCATAAAAGGGGAAATCGACAGTAACACAATCATAGTAGGAGACTTTAACACCCCACTTTCACCAAAGGACAGATCAACCAAAATGAAAATAAATAAGGAAATACAAGCTTTAAATAATATATTAAACAGGATGGACTTAATTGATATTTATAGGACATTCCATCCAAAAACAACAGAATACACTTTCTTCTCAAGTGCCTGTGGAACATTCTCCAGTATAGATCATATCTTGGGTCACAAGTCAAGCCTTGGTAAATTTAAGAAAATTGAAATCGTATCAAGTACCTTTTCCAACCACAACACTGTGGGACTAGATATCAATTACAGGGAAAAAAAACTGTAAAAAATACAAACACATGGAGGATATAAAACATGCTACTGAATAACCAACAAATTGAAGAAGAAAAACCATATGATCATCTCAGTAGATGCATAAAAAGCTTTCAATAAAATTCAACACCCATTTATGATAAAAACCCTCCCGAAAGTAAGCATAGAGGGAACTTGCCTCAACATAATAAAGGTCATATATGACAAACCCACAGCCAACATCATTCTCAATGGTGAAAAACAGAAACCATTTCCACAAAGATCAGGAACCAGACAAGGTTGCCCACTCTCACCACTATTATTCAACACAGTTTTGGAAGTTTTAGCCACAGCAATCAGAGAAGAAAAATACATTAAAGTAATCCAAATCGGAAAAGAAGTAAACCTGTCACTGTTTGCCAATGACATGATACTATACATAGAGAATCCTAAAGATGATACCAGAAAGCTACGAGAGCTAATTAATGAATTTGGTAAATTAGCAGGATACAAAATTAATACACAGAAATCTCTTGCATTCCTATACACTAATGATGAAAAATCTGAAAAAGAAATTAAGGAAACACTCCCATTTACCCTGCAACAAAAAGAATAAAATACTAAGAATAAACCTACCTAGGGAGACAAAAGACCTGTATGCAGACAACTAAAAGACACTGATGAAAGAAATTAAAGATGATACAAACAGATGGAGAGATATACCATGTTCTTGGATTGGAAGAATCAATATTGTGAAAATGACTATACTACACAAAGCAATCTACAGTTTCAGTGCATTCCCTATCAAATTACCAATGGCATATTTCACAGAACTAGAACAAAAAATTTCACAATTTGCATGGAAATCAAAAGACCCCGAATAGCCAAAGCAATTTTGAGAAAGAAAAACGGAGCTAGAGGAATCAGGCTCATTGACTTCAGACTATACTACAAAGCTACAGTAATCAAGACGGTATGGTACTGGCATAAAAACAGAAATATAGATCAATGGAACAGGATAGAAAGCCCAGAGATAAACCTATGTACATATGGTCACCTTATCTTTTATGAAGGAGGCAAGAATATACAATGGAGAAAATACAGCCTCTTCAATAAGTGGTGCTGGGAAAACTGGACAGGTACATGTAAAAGAATGAAATTAGAACACTCCCTAACACCATACACAAAAATAAACTCAAAATGGATTAAAGACCTAATTGTAAGGCCAGACACTATAAAACTCTTAGAGGAAAACATAGGCAGAATACCCTATGACATAAATCACAGCAAGATCCGTTTTGACACAATTCCTAGGGAAATGGAAATAAATACAAAAATGAAGAAATGGGACCTAATGAAATTTAAAACCTTTTGCACAGCAAAGGAAAACATAAACAAGGTGAAAAGAGAACCCTCAGAATGGGAGAAAATATTTACAAATGAAGCAACTGACAAAGGATTAATATCCAAAATTTACAAGCAGCTCATGCAGTTCAGTATCAAAAAAACAAACAACCCAATCCAAAAATGGGCAGAAGACAAAAATAGACATTTCTCCAAAGAAGATATACAGATTGCCAACAAACACATGAAAGGATGCTCAACATCACTAATCATTCGAGAAATGCAAATCAAAACTATAATCACCTCACACCAGTCAGAATGGCCATCATCAAAAAATCTACAAACAATAAATGCTGGAGAAGGTGTAGAGAAAAGGGAACCCGCTTTCACTGTTGGTGGGAATATAAATTCTTACAGCCACTATGGAGAACAGTATGGAGGGTGCTTAAAAATCTAAAAATAGAACTACCATACAACCCAGCAATCCCACTACTGGGCATATATCCTGAGAAAACCATAATTCAAAAAAGAGTCATGTACCACAATGTTCATTGCACACAATAGACAGGACATGGAAGCAACCTAAGTGTCTATCAACAGATGAATGGATGAAGAAGATGTGGCACATATATACAATGGAATATTACTCAGCCATAAAAAGAAACGAAATTGAGTTATTTGTAGTGAGGTGGATGGACCTAGAGTCTGTCATACAGAGTGAAGTAAGTCAGAAAGAGGAAAACAAATGCCGTATGCTAACACATATATATGGAATCTAAAAAAAAAAAAAAAAAAAAAAAAATTGTCCTGAAGAAACTAGGGGCTGGACAGGAATAAAGATGCAGACATAGAGCATGGACTTGAGGACACAGAGAGGGGGAAGAGTAAGCTGGGATGAAGTGAGGGAGTGGCATGGACATATATACACTATCAAATGTAAAATAGATAGCTAGTTGGAAGCAGCCACATAGAACAGGGAGATTAGCTAGGTGCATTGTGACCACCTAGAGGGGTGGGTTAGGGAGGGTAGGAGAGAGGGAAATGCAAGAGGGAAGAGATATGGGAACATATGTATATGTATAGCTGATTCACTTTGTTATAAAGCAGAAACTAACACACCATTGTAAAGCAATTATACTCCAATAAAGATGTTAAAAAAAAAAAAATAGGAGACATGAGTCCCAAAGCCACAATTGCCAATTATTGGGCCAGTTGTCTTACCTGTGCTGCTTTCATATCTGTGTTACTTTATATTCCACAATTCTACAAAGTGAAGTGATATTAAGCTACCTGAGGCAAATACAGAAGTCTACAGAGTACCTTTCCAGAAGCCGTCAATTTTTCCCATACACAAACGCCTCTTCCAGTTTAAGAGATATTTCCCCCAAATTGAAGGTAAGTCCCCACCCTCTGTGAGCACTTGACCTTACTTGTTTAATAAAAACAAAGCTGAACAAAAAACAGCAACTTTACTCCAATGACATGCTCTTTGTTTAAGACCAAAATCTTCCAAAGCCCTTCTTTCCTTTGGAGCCTTGATAGCTAAAGATGAAATGGTTTGGTGGATGTGGACATCACACCTCAGTAACTTCTGTCAAAAAGATGAGGCATGAAAAATCCCTCCCATCACTTTGGCACAGACATGCCCCCAACCACAGAACCTCATGAAAGGCATCAGCCTGCCAAGAGCACAGTCTTCGTCGTCAGCAGAATAGTGTAAAAAAAATAAAAAAAATAAAAATAAAAAAAAAAAATCTCAAATGTCAGCTCTGGGTAACATGCTTCTCCTGATTTTAATAAGGAAAAAAAAAATCACATGGATTGGGTCTCATTCTTTTAGGGTATAAGTTTGGGCTTGAAAATATGATGGCAAGCATATTATTCCAAAAGCAAGTCTCAGTCTCAAAAACATTTTTTTCAGATAGAATCCTAAGAATGGGTTCTCAGACCCAACTTTTAATTTCAGCTATGCAAGATTTTAATATCACCTAGAGGTCAAGCAAAATTCCACTGGGTACTTTTGAGATTTGTTTATTTTATTGACTGAGTTGACAGCATAAGTATCCTTTGATATGTATGTACATGTGAGTCTGTGCATATGTGTGCACATGTGTGAGTGAAATTTCTTCTAGTCGACTGTTTTTGACCTTCAAAAATGGCTATTTCTTAGGGTTCAACCTCATATATTCAAGAAGTGCCTAAGATATATGAACTATGCAAGGTACACCGAAAACCTACTTTATGCCCTGGGAGAATATGGCATCATATTTCCTACTTCTCTCCTTCATAGTTCGTTCTATTTTACATCTATCCTTTATGACACAGCAAAGGACTTAAGAGTCTCTTATCATAGACCCAGATAATATTCCTTCAGCTCAACCAACAACAAATGCCATCAAAATGCCCAGACACAGTCTTTCAGAATCTGTTACATGCCAACGAGTTTATCCTTAAAATAGGCTTGTGAAACATTGCTGACTTTGCAGGAAACCTTGAATGCTATTGAGAAAACAGAAATCCTGAACCAGTCTCTTCTACAGAAACAGGAAAGCTCCATACAATGACAGATGTTCATCAGAATTACAGAACTGAGAGCTGATCAGTGGATATGAGATATGAGTGCTGGTCTGATGCAACTGAACCAATGAAAGGAGGTCGAATAATCCCATCCAGTCAGCTAGAGTAACATCTGAGAGACTTTAAATGAACACTCTATACTAATGCAGCATGGCTCTTCTATGGCCATAAAATGCAGCCTGTTGAGCATTTACATACAACACTTGGAAGAACTGTGTCCTTGTTAAGCATACAGGCTCAGGAATTAGACGGTCTGGGTTCACATCTCAGCTCTTTGGTTGCCGCTGTGAGACAGTGAAAGTTACTTAAGCTTTCTGTGCTTCAGTTTCCCCTCTAAAACAGAAAATGAGAGTAAGATCTGCCCCCTCTAGTTGCTGTAATGATTGAATTAATACAGTGTACAGTTCTAAGGACAAGGCCCAGCATAGGATAAGCAATTAATAAATGATAACTATTCTTATTGATTCAGTATAATTGTTTCCATTCATTCTAAGGCTCCCAAATTGTATCCTACATTTTTTTTTAGCAGGGGTGGGGGAGGGTCTTTAACTAAGTGGGTTTTGCAACCAAGAAAGAATGATTCTTGAAGACTTTGTCACCTACCTATTTTCCTATTTTAAATGCAAAAAAGCATTTAATGACAAGAAAGCAACCTGAAACACATCTCCTTTACAAACACTGAAGTAACACTTATTTTACTGCTCATTTCAGCTGTAGGAGATTTCATGAAATTCATAATGCAAGGGCCTCATGAGTTGGCACTGTGGTGAGCCAGTCTAGAGTTAAAGAGACCTAACTCTAACTAAGTACATGCTGGGGCAGAGCTCTGAATAATGCACAGGTCGACTCTGAAGCAAACTCTATGAGTGAACCACAACCCAAATCAAATGATGATTTTCATAAAAGAACGATGCTGAACAGTCTCACTGTAAATCTAGCTTTGGGCTCCACTAAGCAGAGGAAGATGTCATTGCCATTGGTGGCATTATCATTGCACATGGGACAAAATATGGTAGCCGCAAGAGGAAGCTGGATCACTGACATTTCTTGCAGATGAAAGAAGCCAACGTTCCAGTTGTCTGCATGCAAGGGTGGAGAGGAAACAATGGCTGCAAATGTGGCAGATAGAAAATGACTCTTTTAGGCTGATGGGACAAAATCTTGTCTGTCTTCAAAGATCTGGCACCTCTGGTTGAGAGACTTTCAACCATTTTCCAAACACATCTGGTAGAAAAGCAAGTAAACATTTTAGAAATCTTCTCTGAAAGAGGCTGAGATTAATAGGAGCACATATAAAACCAAACTTCTCTTATATAGAAAATACTGGCCGGGACTTCCCTGGCAGTCCAGTGGTTAACATTCCGCAGTTCCACTGCAGGGGACACAGGTTAGATCCCTGGTCAGGGAACTAAGATCCCGCATGCTGCACAACACAGCCAAAAAATTTTAAAAATCAAATAAAAAATACTGGCTATAAATAAAGGAATACAGAATTAAATTTTGCCATTTAAGACCTCCCAAAGCTAGCCAACTGAGTGAGGATATCACTTGAATCTTGCATTTTTTTTAACATCTTTATTGGAGTATAATTTTTTTACATTGTTGTGTTAGTTGCTGCTGTATAAGAAAGTGAATCAGCTATATGTATACATATATCGTTATATCCCCTTCCCCTTGCACCTCCCTCCCACCCTCGCTATCCCACCCCTCTAGGTGGTCTCAAAGCACCGAGCTGATCTCCCTGTGCTGTGCAGCTGCTTCCCACTAGCTATCTATTCTACATTTGGTAACGCATATATGTCAGTGCCACTGTCTCACTTCGTCCCAGCTTCCCTTTCCCCCTCCCTGTGTCCTCAAGTCCATTCCCTACATCTGCGTCTTTATTCCTGTCCTGCCCCTAGGTTCTTCAGAACCTTTTTTTTTTTTTTTTAGATTCCATATATATGTGTTAGCATACGTTATTTGTTTTTCCCTTTCTGACTTACTTCACTCTGTATGACAGACTCTAGGTCCATCCACCTCACTACAAATAACTCAATTTCGTTTGTTTTTATGGCTGAGTAACATTCCATTGTATATATGCACCACATCTTCTTTGTCCATTCATCTGTCAATGCACACTTAGGTTGCTTCCATGTCCTGGCTATAGTAAATAGTGCTGCAATGAACATTGTGGTACATGACTCTTTTGGGAATGTTTCATTCTTATTTGACACTGGATTTTGAAAATTTTGGCACTGTTCAAGGTTGAAAGTATTTCCTTGATATTTCACTCAATGCTGTGTCTTATGTATCTGCTTAGTTAGTTGACTAAATGTCCAGGATTAGTTGGCAATACCATAATGTTATGCTTATGTTCATTTTTCTTTCTAAGCAATCTCCTTGCTCCTTCCCCAAGGGAGTCTTCTAGGAACCCTGGAGCAGCAAGAACTCTCTTGAGATATTTTATTTTGGGGCAATTATCTCAGAGTATATCAAAACTTAAAACAGCTTCAACTTTAATATGCTCAAGGTAGGAAAGCAGTAGAGTTGTAGTAAGCTATGGTTTTATATGTCTATAGACTTATTTGATTCATAAAATTATATAAGTCCTATATAATAATATCTAAAATATATACATATAAGTCCAGTAAATAAATAAATAAACATACCAATAGAAATGATGTAGAACAAAAATTAAAATCAAAATGGAATGTTTAGGACCACTATCAGGCAATGCACCAAAAAAAAAAAAAAAAAAAAAAAAAAAAACCATGACTCATATGCTTAAAATTTAAGATAATAAAAGCCAACACAGTGACAAGAAGGGCTGGCTGCAGACACCAGCAATTCCTGCATCTGTCTCCTCTTTCCATTTTGAACGGTCTGCAGGAGCAACAGAATTCAAATTTAAGCTATGACAAAGAAGTTCAACAAAAGAAAGGAGAGAAAAACGTCTGGTGAACAGTATAAGAAAATTACCCCTAATCACTATCTAATGTGGGTGTTTGTGTCTGCACATATGTGTATTACTACATATATGTTTATATATATCACTATGTATGTATTATATATAATATATATTTGTTGTTAGTGAAATGAATTAAAGATAACTAGTTTTATATGGTGAAAACTAGAAGACAGTATACTTTTTCAACAATGTGTGAAATAATTTACCAGACAGAAAAGCCTCAGAAAAGTATCTGGAGGCCTAAGTATACCACAAGTTCATTTAAAAATTGGAATATAGAATGTGCATGAAGTGAAATTAGGAAGACCCCTTTTTTCCACCAAACTAAACTATGTTGCGCAAGCCTTCTTTGGCAGAGACTGCTAATTGCTCTCCAATATCCAAGCTACTTTTCTTCCTTTAGGTAAGTGCAACCTCTAAGTGTTGGAAGGACTCTTGCCCACTGAGCTAGAGACTACATTTCCCATCTTTCCTTGCAGCTAAGCATGGTCATCTGACTCTGTTCTGACCAATAGGATGTAAGCATCAGGATGAATAACATTTTACCTCACATCTTGAAAAGGAAACTATTGTCCTCCAATTCCTTTTCCCTTTCCACAGCTGGAATGAGGATATGGTGCTGTAACCCATGTTCAGCCACAGAACTACTCCAGCCTATATATTGCAGAATCTAGATAAAAGAAGCCAGGGTATCTGGACAACCACATGGGGTAGGGTCACCTTAAACTGTCCATAGGTCCAGACATGAAAAGAAATAAACATTCCATCTTGTTTAGATCTTCTGTTTACATCCCTTGAAAGTAGCCATGTCAATGTTCAACTTTTATTGAATATCAAATATTAACTTTTGTTTCAGTGTATGTTTCAGGCTTGATAACCAGGTATATGTTTGAGAAATTTCTGGAAAGCCACAGAAGTAAAATAGAAACAAGATGTGACCTGGCTCTGATTTCTTTTTAAAGTTTGTTTTTAAAAAGGAGAAGACATTGGGGGTTACCTGGACAGAAGGTATGTCTAGTAACAGGCACTTTGTGGCTTCAGAATGTCATTGCTTAATAGCTGAATTAAGTCACCAGTAGAACATTGAAGATGTAAATAACCTACACCAGGAACAATTTTCTGAGTCATGAGAAAGAAATGTATTTTTCAGGACTGGTTTAATCATAGGCCAAGAAAAACCATAATCTATCATTCCTAGAAAGCTTTAGAACAATTGCAAATTGCCTACTCTGGCCATCATTCTGCTCTGCTTCAGGAGCTGGGCTGGAATGAAGACCTTCCAGCTCTGTAGTCTTATTCTTGGTACATGGGTAAACATTTACAAGCTGACAAATGAGCAGCAACACAAAATTAAAACCACATAAATTACTTTGTATTAAAATTTTATTTCTTAGAGGTCAATACTTACTCCATAATTTCCCAGACAATTAATTCTTAGTGTCAAGAGTTTTAAGAAAATAGGTTAGGAATCTTTTTGAAGTTAGAGACCCAGGTAAACACATCAGCAGATATTTACACTTCCAGGCAGGAATACTTAACAAGGAGCAAAATATTTACTTACATAATCCCAAAGGGTAAATCTCTCTTAAAAGAATAAACATTTAATTACTCTTAACTAGAGTAGAAGAGTGGGTATAAGTCCTTTGTAGCTTCATACACATTTTCAATATATTCTAAAATATTTTGCTCCCTGGAAACGACAGTTTCTTCAACGAACTATGTCCTTTGCAATTCAGGTCAAGGGTGCTACCCTCGGTGGAGCTTCCAAATCCGCCAGGCAAAGTCAGCCTTTCATCCTCTGCACTTTCTAGCACGTCCTGAGCATTCTACTATACCACTTAATTCTGTAATTATTTGTTTCTCCACTGCCTTCCCATTTAACTAGGAACTCCTTGAAAACAGCCCTAGATGGAACCTCACATATGTTCAAGAGCATGGACTCTAAAGACAGGCAAGGTTCAAATCCTAGTTCCACCAAATCATGTGCACATAACCTTAAGCATGTTACCTTACCTTCCTGAGCCCGATCTCTAAAACAGGCAATAGTATTAAATGGGCAAGCAAGTCTGAGGATTAAATGAGTTAATACACAATAAATTTCTCAGACAAGTGCCTGGCACATAGTAAGTGCCACATAAGTGTTTTTTCAAGTCAGTTCCTGATTCCACAGGTGCCTAATAAGAACTTATTTAAACAGAAAGGTGGGTTAACACCATGGCACACCAGCTTCAAGCATAATATGAATCTTACAAGCAAGTACTGCTGTTAAAATATTTAAAACTTTTCCAATAGAAACATAGCTTCATGAAATGCTGGGATGGCCACAACCCAACAAAATTATCTCGAGAAGATTCCAGAATAATGGTCTAAAATGTAAAATTTTAGCTCAGAATGGCTGTCCTTCCTTTGAAGACCTGTGTCTGGAAATCTAAAATACTGCTTTAAAGAATATGCATTAATTTATCTAACCAAGAAAACTATGTGTAGTTTTAAGTCATTTATTTATTACAGAGAAAGTCTGAAATGTCTTTTCTTCTCCATCTCTCCTTTTAACTCCCATAACTTCCACTCCTGTGAATAGTTGGTGTCTCTAATTGTGTATATTATGATTGTTACATGAAAAAAACTTCTATTTAAAGGCACTGTTTCACAAGAAAATATCTGAAAATATGTCTCCTTACTGTGTCAGTGTCTAATAGCATCAACATTTTTAATTTAACATTTTCATTCTTTGAAAATCATTTAGAAAATTCTGCTTATACGGAAAGTCCCTATGAAGCCTGGCAAATACCTAGCACCCCAGTCACAGCATCTTAGTTTGGGTTTTCAGAAGCAGCGGTTGTGACAATAATTTGAGCACAGTCATTTTTTTGGAAGGTAAAGCAAGAGAGAGAGGGAGAGCAAAGGAGAGAGAGGGAGAGCGAGAAAGCCAATGAAAGTGTGATATCAAGAAAGGCAGCTCTGCAGACCTTCGGGAAGGTCTCATTAGAACTCTCAGAGCCAGGGTAAACACGTGTCACATTATCATGCCCAAGGCTGGAGGGAACCCAGGAATTTATACACCAACTCACGAAAGTCATTGTTTAAGGACTGCTCCTGTGGTTACCAACATTCAACGGCACATCCAGCTGCTACACATTCTAGCAGAGCAGCAGTCAGAATTTTGAGAAAAAATAAAAGGAGCAGTATTCAGACACACATTGTAGATCCCAGCAGTTGGAAAAGGGCTGGAGCACAGCGAAAGATTTGAGGGAAATAGGAGGAGATGCTGATGGCACCCGCTCTACCTAGCTAATCCTCTGTCCACTTATAAACTCTGAGAGGAAAAGAACTTAAATAATTAAGAGAAAGAACCTAACAAATAAACACAACCTGTGTCTGCTCATTGAGAAAGTGATTCTGGAAATAGGTTGGGATACTGATGTTTATGCATTCTTGAGACCAAAATAACACTGAAGACCAATGAGAAAATGCCTCTTTATATCGATTATACTTTTATAAAATGAAGTGAGAGGAAATTAGTGCTCTTATTCCCTTTCATAAGTTCTCTCTCAAAAGAGCTCAGGAAGTCCCTGGTCCCCAGATAGAAGACCTCTCAATGGCAGGTTTTGCCCAATGATACTAGGTAAAGCCTCATTAATTCAGCAAACATTTGCATGATATTTATGATACATAAATAATAATTTGTAGGACAGAAAAAATATCAACCAGGTAATTATTACCAGATGTGATTAACCTTTTTTGTACCCTCTCTAACAAAGCCTATTGTTTAAAATGTCCTTTGGATTGATTATGGATTTGGGAGAATGTTGGGAACTCTTGCCTGATGCTTCTACATCAGATATTAAAATATGTCTTAATATTCTTCATACAGAATATTAAGACATATCTTTCCGTAATATTTCATTAGCACAACTTCTGCAATGATGGCTAAATAATCTTTGTCAATGAATTTTGTGCACGTGCACACTTGTGCATGTTCACACACACACACACACACACACACACACACACACACACACACACACAACTCTGAGCTCCTGAAAGACCTGAGACTAAGTTCTTTCAAAATTTTTATTTTTATTTTTTCTTTCTGCTCCCTTATCCCTCACCATCATTCCTTTCTGTTTAGTTCCTCTATATTATAAATACTCTTTGAATTTAAAAAAATATTTTTATTGAAATATAGTTGATTTACAGTGTTGGGTTAGTGAGCTGTATTCATCACTGCAGCCTAGCACAGTGACGCTTATAGCGGCCACTATAGATGTCAGCTGAATTCAAGGAAAAAAGCAATAGTACATATTTCTTCTTGATTTAGAAGTCAACATCTTACTTCTGAATATCCAGTTCTCCCACTTAACCCTTCCCTCTAGATAAATATGTTTAAAAGAACAGCTGGACTCCACATTCAAGTTAGCAAAAGTATTGCTGTATGATAATTTTGATATATTAAATTAGCCAATTTTTTTCAGCAATGACTGAGCATGGTATTAGGCCAGATGCTACAAGCCAGTGGGTTTACATAAGGCCCTGTAATGATGAAAGGTTAAAAAAAGTCTTCAAATTATTTGATAATCCTTCCCTCAAGAGGTGGAATCTCTTTCTTAAACATGGGGCTTTAGTGATTTGCTTCTAACTTACAGAAGCCTAGGTCCCAGAGGGCAACCCAGCTGGTTGCCTGGTTCTCTCACTCGGGACATTGCCCCTTTGGAGCACTGAGGCACCAGTGAGAAGCCCAGCTCTCCTGAATCCACGCTGCTCAAAGACCACATGGAAAGAATAGACAGCCAAGCCTAGGAGCCTCAGCTCTTCCACACCCCAGCTGTTGGAGTCTTCCCAGCCAGACAACAAAAAGGGTTGACAGAGGAAAGAAAAGGACAGAAAAAATTAGTTTAAAAATTAGGATGGCTTCAGTCATCTAACTGTTGGAATATTATGGTAGATGTCTTCAGTAGGGCTACCCACGAAACACACCTAAGATAAAGGCTGGTGTGCAAGGAGTTTGTATGAGAAAAGTGATCCCAAGAAACAAGGTAAGTGGGGAGGCAGGGCAGGAAGGTGAATGAAGCCAGAAGTGGGTTTTTTATTAAACAGGTAATTGTTTCTGGTAACAGGTCTCTGTCCTGCTGGGGAGAAAGTACCACAGATTTATCCCAACTGAGAGCCGAGGGACTTGGCTTCTACCAAGCCCATCTGTAATTGGCAGAGTGCTGCTTCCAGATGCTTTAACTCTCTACACTTTCAGCCTACCCAGCACATGCTGAGAACATTTTAGAGGCCAGAGAGCTCTCTTAGTTAGAAAGTCACAAGTATTTACAGCAAGAAGTTAGCAGCAGAGACACTGCCAAGGGAGCATGGGCGGGGCACCGACACGCCCGCTACAGCAGCCCATGTCCTCCCCAACGCCATGCTCAGGGTAGACCAGATATATGATGGTGGTTTTTAATTAGGGATTTTCACTTACATGGAGACATCTTGATGACTTGGTTAACACAGCTCTAGATCATTTATCATTACCAAAGCCAGTCTAATTTTGTTGTTAACCCTGTACCAACAGAGCTTATTATATGTGCTGTTTCGAGAATCACAGAGTACTGATAAAATATTTAAAGGACCCCTTGCCCTCTTTGGCTTACTATCAGAAGCCTACTGTTCCCATCTCAGGACCCATATCATCCCTCCAGTTGCTTCAGATTCTCTCCTAACCTCCAGGGCACCAAAAGTGTTTATTGAAAAAGTTGATTTTCACTAACAAATATATAAAACACATAGGCAACAGAACATGAAGGTTTTTTGAGGAAACCAGAGGACTGAAAAACAAATTTATGAAATGCTTAGAGAATGACAGTAAGGGGTCTGATGAATAACAATTGGGAGCAGGCAAAGGGCTGCCTGATTTAAAATCTGTTTTGAATCAGAAATTTTTTCACATGTGTTTACATTTTGTTGTAAAAGGGAACAAGTACAGAACTATACAAACAAAATAAAGACAGAAGAATACTTTTGTGAGTTGTGAGATTGTGTACCGTCTTTTTTGAACATAGAAAATTAGTTTACTACCTAGTTTATTTCAATAATGTGTGCTCTCAGAGAAGTTCATAGCGATGGCTGGATGAGCCCCAAACTGAGGACAATAGAAAAATATTGCAATCCACTCTGCTTGCTTTTTCTCTTTTCTTCTCTTGTCTTTTCTCTCCCTCCACCCCTTCCTCTCTTTCTGTCATTTTATTTTTCCTTTTTTCCTTATTTCTTTCCTTTATTTCTTTATGGAGCTTACCAGAAACTAGCAGGTAGGGAAGGTATGGATCAAAGGATATAAACTCTCAGTTACACGACAGTTAAGTTCTGGTGGCCTAATGTATGCATGGTGACTCTAGTCAATAATAATTTGAAATTTGTAAAGAAAGTAGGTTTCAAATGTTTTCACCATAAAAAAAAGGCAATTATGTGAGGTGATGGATTTGTTAATTAGCTTGACTGTGGTAACCATTTCAAAAAGTATTTGTATATCAAAACATCATGTTGTACAGTGTAAATATATTCAATTTTTATTTGTCACTCATGTCTCAGTAAAGCTGAAAACAACTACTCATAAAAATGATTTACATTCCTTGATAACATAACATGTGAATGGGTGGTAAAGGAAAGTCTTATTACTGAGGTTAGGTACTGAGTGGGTATCAGGGCAAAGCCAGAGTTGGATGAACAATGCCCATGGAATGATCTGCAAGTCATGGTTTGGTTTCCCTGAGAGTTGGCATGAAGAAAAGGGGACCACATAAGGAAGTCCTCACTGAAGCAGAAGCTGCAGAGCAATGGTTTAGGGCTCTGAGCCTGGAACAATCCTGTATGAGGGCAAATCTCGCCATTGACCTTTATTAGCTGTGTAACTTGGAGCAAGACAAGGTCTATGAACTTGAATTTCCTCATCTGCAAAACGGGGAAGTTCATGATGCCTTACATGTACCTTCTAAAACTCAAATGTGCTAACAGAAGGGAGCCAGAACAGAGCCTGTCAGATAACAGGCCCTCCATAAGCATTAACTGCAGTTACACAGACTCTCAGATGTTTGTGGTTGATTCCCACAACCCTCAATTTCATATGTATGTGTGTCCATGTTCCTGTGAAAGATCCTAAAGTTAAAACATACTTACTTTATTAATAACAACTCAATAACAACACAAAGAGAAGAACATTTATTCATGTATCATATACTTATGGAAAATGTTCCATGCACTGTTCTAAATCCAGGTGTACACAGGCAGCCACAATACCAAGTCACACATCTTACCCTGTCACTACAAACCTGGTGGTAATACCTTCACTGAGGTTGCTCCTCCCCTCATCTCATTCGTAGTGACCCTAGGCATGGGGCTCACTCAGTGCCTCGGTTGAGCGAGGAGGGTCTCTATTTCATCAAAGTAATGCACCACCCATGAGGTCACAATAAGGAAAAGAAAAGCGTGAACCCTCCCTTACCCAGGTGAGGTATGAGGAAATTGCTCCAAGCTGGTTTGTAAATAGCTGTGAAAGACTGCATAAATGGCCCCAGGTCACCAACCTCCCTGTAACCATACCCTCTACCATTAAGAAATTGGGTCTCTCCACATTTCTTGAATCTGGCTGGCCTTGTGATGTTCTTTGCCCATAAGAATGCACCAGAAGTGAGAGTGTGTCATGTGGAGCCTAGACCTGTACCTTTTCTCTCTGTCTCTGTCTCTCTCTCTGTCTGTCTATCTCTCTCTCTCTCAGAGCCCAGCCCCAGACAATGTGTGAACGTGCCTGGGCCATCCCACTGGAAGTGAGACCCATGACCCAGTCACCCCTGTCACTGTAGTCAAACAACCACAGACATACAGGTGAGACAGACCAGAAGACCAGAAGAACTGTCCAGTTGATCCCTGCCCATCTCCAACCTACAGATACAGGGGCTAAATAAATGCTTATTGTTTTAAGCAAACGAGTTTTGGAGTAATTTGTTATGAAGCATGATTCAGCAATAGATAACTGATACAATAATGGAGGTAAGATTCCAACATTAGTTTTTGTGACTCCAAGTCCTATGTTCTTGAAGGTGTAAAAAAGCAGTCACTGCATAATTAAAATATATGTGTATGTGTGTGTGTGTGTGTGTGTGTGTGTGTGTATATATATATATATATATATATATATACAATACATTACATTACAAAAAGATATATTGAGTAGACATAGATATAATACAGTACAACTAAACAAAGCCTACTTTAAGTAGGACAGATTAGCTGTCGGAAGGAGGGTAAAAATATATCACCTTGGCCGAACAAAAAATAAATGACAATTTTATAAAAACAAGCAGGGAGCACCACTCTCACTTTTAATACTTAAGGGATTATAAATCATTATTTTTTAAGGATTTTACTCTTTGACTCTCAATATTATTTGAAAATCAGACCACAAAATTATACCCAAAGATAAGCATTTTATTGGTTCACTGAAAACATCTATTTTTTCTAACTTTTTCTTGTCTGCTTTTCAAGGAACATAATATTGTCATGCAAACCCACGAAATATACACACAAGAAAACACAGTACCCTTGGGTAAAGAAATAATAATAAAACTTTGTTAATGGCAATCAGTCAACAAACATGCACTGTGCATCTACCATGTGGAAGGCACCATGCTAACCACTGGGAACCCAGGAATGAATAAAGCAGCCTTGGTCCTTTGCTAATTTATCTGTGTAACTGTGTATCAATACAGAATATTACTTAAAAAAAAAAAAGAATGAGGAGTTTCTATAAACAACATCTAGCCTAGTACCTTAAAATTGTTCTGAAATGAAAGGTTCAGAAGATCTGCATTTGACTAGCCAAAATGGTCTTAATTCAGGTTCATTATATTCAATAAAAGTATTTTCCCCTGGAAAATCAAAGTAGGAGTTAATAATGAACTTGATTAACTGTAAGGTCATAAAAAAATACAAATATCTATCTCTGATATAGTTAAAGAATTTTTTTAAAACCCCAAAGGTCATACAAACTATACAAAAAATTACAAAATTTTTTTGATTAAAGCCCTAGGATGAACACTAGGATGTATCACAGAAATCAGGCTTTAGAGAAATAATGTCTATTTATAACTGACACTTTATTTATGAATTCCAAGCTCACTGTTGGTCTCTGCATTCTAATATAGGAGTTGAGATGTTAAATTAAAAAAAAAAAAAAAAAGAAAAGAAATAACTCTAATGTACTCTCCATGGAAGGAAAATAATGCCAATAGTGCTCAAGAGGAAATAAATAATGAGAGTTTCAAACAATCTAAAAGAGAGCAGATGAATGGGTTATTTAATAATTATCTTTAAAACTATGAAGTTTTATTGTTACCAGGTGAACACTAACATTTTACTCCTTATGTCTACAATGAACAAAATAACCGAAAACCTTATTAAACTGAACCAAGATGGGTAAACAATAAATAGTAAAAGCAAGTACCAGAAGAGGCTGAGGATCCTCTCCCGCTGTCCAGCTTTAATAACAGTCTGGGTTGGATGTTGAGCTCTTTTGCATATCGAATCTGGTAACAATTTGGGTATAGAAATTGTTATTTTCATTTTACGATACAAAGGATTTGCAAGTTCCCTGATTTCACATATTTGCATGGGTTTGGGGCAGGGGGTAAAATTGCTCATTCAACAAATACTTTGAGACTGCTCACTTGTGCCAACCACTCCAGTAGGTAAGAAGAGAGAGCATGTGTGATAAGCATGACGCAGCCCCCGCCGCCATGGAGCTCCCAGTCCATGATGGTGGACAGACATTCCTTAATGAAATCATTACCCAAATGAGGCTGGGATTACAAATTGCTTACTGCAGTGACTCACAGAAGGTCTTATGCTAGCCTGGGAGGCTCAGGAAGGCTTCTCCAAGGACTCGCCAAGTGAGCGCTTTGAGCACTTTGGCTTTGAGGTCTCAAAGGTGTGTAGATCTCAAAGCCAAAAGAAGATAAGGAGAAACAGTGATGAGTCGGATGAACTGGAAGGAGATTTTTGTGAAGGAAGCAGGGTGGGCACAGGGAACAAGGACAGGGGATAAGGCTGAAAACCTGGGGGAAGCCAGAGGCAGGCTCTTCCAAGCTGGTGTGAACCCAGATGAGCACAGCAACATCACCTGGGAATGTGTAAGAAATGCAAACTATCAGGCTCCATCCCAGACCTCTAGAATCAGACACTCTAGGGGTGGGGCCCAGGAACCCCTCCAGGGGAATTTGATGCACCCTCAAGTTTGAGAAGTTGAGGTTGTTTTTAAAGCACTTCTGTGTACTGTACTTTCCCCAAATCCTTAGAATCTTTCTGCTTCTCATTTGCATTCTTTCGTGTCATTCAGCCTGTATCACCTCTCACCTACCTTACTGTCACAGCCTCCCAACTGGTCTCCCTGTCTCTATTTGTCTTTTCACTCATTCGTTCACTCTTTCTTTTAGTATTTATTGACACCACTATGTGTTTGTAACATGTTAGCAAACAAAACAAAGACGCTTGTCCTTGTGAAGTTTGCATTCTTGTTTGTGGGTGTGTGGGCAAAGGGGAGGGTGGACAGAAAGTAAACAAAATACATAAAACATAATACATGAACAAATTAGATAAGCTAGAAGGTAATAAGTGTTGTGAGAGTGTTTATGTTCCCAAAAGGGACCAGAGATCTGTACTAAGTGAGTGGCCTTTAATCCTCTCAACAAAACCAATTTATAAATTGAAAAAGAAACTCAACTTCCAAGATCTATGAGTTAGTAGGTAGCTTCCACCCAGGTGTCTCTGCCTCCCAAACATTAATGTCTCACCATGCCACTGCAGTTGCAGCTTTGGTTCCCTGGAAAGCAGATGCTGAGATAGAGATTTTTACACAAGCATTTATTAGGGAATGTGTGTGGGATCAGCACCTATATAAGGGAGGTGAAGGGAGAAGAGGGGGAAGGAAGGGAAGGAAGCCGGTGGGGGCAGAAGAAGTTAGGCTGTGATACAGTTGCTAAAGAAGTCTCAGCCAACCCCACTAGGGCTCTGAATTGAGATGGCCCTACAGAGTAGTCCTGAACTGGACAGAGCGAGGGGGGTCTCATATACTAGAATCAACACTCATTGGATGTGTGTGGCAGGAAAGGACGTGACTACAGGCAAGATAGCTCTCTCCAGGCAATGTCAGTTCCTAAAGAGGGGATTGCCAATAAGAGATTGTGAACCAGTAACTAGTACCTTACCAGGACTGCTTAATTTACCAATTTGGGCGGGAGGGGAAAGATGTAAGAGCCCTCAAAACAGTTCCCTTCAGCTTTCTTGGAATCTTCTGTTCCAGAGTATTCCATGATAACATCTTCCCCCAGAATGCTCCGCAGTGTGGTTCTGCAGCGGGAGCACTCTGTCAAGTTCATGTCAAAACCCTAAGTGAGTCTCTGTGTGGAGGGCGTCAGCCCTGCCAGACTTCAAGAAAGTGTGCACGTGCTTATTCGAGGAGAGAAAAATGTGCCACGATGATAATTGCTCGTAACTGGAAGGAGGCAAAGAAATTAATGTTGCTGAATAGCGTGCAGCCGTCTGAGAGCTGGCAAATTTAGTCAAGATTGCACATCATTAGAAAAACTGGAGTGAAACATTTCAGTCAGTATGGTCAACTTCCCCTGAAATCCATGAGTGGTCATGGTTAACACGGTAAATATTTAACTCCATCACTGACAACTGCTCTTTGCTCCCAGCGTTTACCTCGGCAGTTCTGAGAGCTTAGGCAAACACATGGGCTCCTTCTACTTGCCTGGCATTCCTTCTGGCTTAGCTGACTGCCCTGGGACAGAATCGCAGGAAATGTGTAAACAAGACTGGCAGACACAAGAAAGGTAGGATGACAAAGTATAGACTTAGAGCTGGAAGGGGTCTTAAGGATGAAAAAGTCCACCCCACACTTGCTATTACACATGAGAGTATTAAGACCTAAAACCCAGAGAGAGAGGTTACATGGTTTTGCCTAAAGTCACATGGCCAGATCTCCCAATCTGAAGGCCAGTTCTCTTTCTGCTGTAAAACAGGGTCACTAGAGGTACGCGGTGACTCTGTAACGTGTCAGCTTAGCTGGGCTGAACAAAATTCCCCAGTTTCCTTCCCTGTATGTTTCGGTTAGGGTGGGTCTCAGAAGAAGAAGTGAAGCAGCAGCCATACTGTTCCTCACACCGTGCTTTGTAGTTCATGCTCACTGTCACTTATTTGATGGCTCACTCAACGGGCAGGCAATTGCTCTGCCTTTTCCTGCTCTCACGTTGTCCACTCCTGGTAAGTCATGTGTTCAGCTCCATGATGAGCCTTCTCCTGCAGGACACCTGTTTGTCAAGGTCGGAGGAAGTGAGAACTGTCACAGTTCCAGTCTGTTTTAGTGGCATCCATCCTATTCATACTCATGAGGTCCAGCCTGTCCTGTTCTCCCCTACATTACACCCATCTTCCCTTCAAGCTCCGGCTTCAGATGTGCAAACAACAGACCTACAGAGACTGTTTAGTAGCTCCCACGATTGTCTAAGTTATAATTGTCACAAAACCCTATAACAAATCCATATTAGTGGTTTTCCAACTGGAATTCAACTTGACTGAAACTAGGTGCTGATGGAATCATTGCTCAAAGTGGTTCCTGTTGTGTTGAGAATGGCCTGAAGCAATGTTAGACCCAGGGTCACTAACCTTCCATTCTTCTCATCAACTACCATCATCTAAGATTTCCAGCTTCAGGAGTTATATTTATTTTCATTTTAAATGTATATTTTACTTCATTGTAAATTTTACTGCTGCTTAAGAATAAAATAGTAGCTAGTTTTTATTGAGTGCTTACTAGGGACCAAGAACAATCCTAAGCATTTTGTGTCACATGGTGTCATTTCTTAGCCTATGGGGAAACTCAGGAAACCTAAGATTATATAGCTTTCCCAAAGGCACAGAGTTAGAAGTCAGCAAAACCATAATTTAAAGTCAGGTTGGTTGACTGAAGGTCCCATTCTTAGCAGTTTACTAATGCTTATGAAGATACTTTGATTGAATGTATGGTTTTTGAATGACTATTACTACTATTTTCCTCCAGAGTTTAGAACATGTAATGCCACTCAGAGAAGAACTAAGAACTGTTTTGGTACCAAATATGAATGGCCTATCCTCTTCTTGCATCCATGGCAGACATTACTAATCGATGATGATGATCATTACAACTCTTCCTGGTTATGGAGTTCTCAATACCACAGCTAAGGCAGCTGGTACTAATTGACTGCAGATGACACTTAAGATGGTAACTCAGAGAAGTAGATAATGTTGGTAGAGACAAGGAAGAAGAAATTAATCAACATACTTATTAAGCTCTTACTATAGAATAAGCATACCTGGGGGACACAAATAATTATAAGACATGGTCCCTGACTTTAAGGAACTTATTGGAACTTATATTGGAGTAATCCAGACCTTTACATACATAAAAATAATTATTAAATAAGGTAGTTTGTAAATGTTGAGCAATGACACAGGCATTTGGTTTCCAGGAAAGTGAATTTGAGCTGGGTTTGGGGAAATAGTTAGGATTTGGATAGATAAAGGGAAGAGAAAAAACAATAATCCAAGAAGGAGAAATGATGCATGCAAAATTTCTGATGATAAATGAAAAAGGTCAAAATGAGTAGAAGCAGGTGTCTGGCAAGGAAAAGACAGAAAATATCAAGTTCTTTAGGGTTCTAGCTAGGGAGGGTTCTACTTCACTTGATAAAATTATGTATTTGTGTAAAGCTGATGCTTCAATGCATACAATTCTTTGTCCCTCTCAGTATTTACACCTTTGGCCACTAATCTTATAGATTCTCCTACAGTGACCCTAGGCTTGACTATGTGACACAGTCTAGCCAATGGGACCTTAGCAAATGTCACAAAAGCAGGGGAATGAAAGCTGGGTAAGTGAACTTGCTTGCTGTCATCCTTGCTTTTCAGGAGAGCATGTTCAGGCTGGATGCTGGAGAATGAGAGGGAGATGGCTCAGTTGTCTCCATGGCTCCAGCCATGAGACAACTACCAGCTGACCACCAGGCACATCAGTGAGCCTGGCCAGGACCAGAAGAACCACCAGATGAGCCTCATCTCTCCTGGTAAACCACAGACTCCTGAGCTCACTACACAGCACTATTCTGCAAACCAATATTTGATACATTTTGTTGTTGTTGTTTCCCCTTACTTAAAAAAAAAAAAAACACTGTTGTTATTTTCTGCTTTAAATAAAATTCATACTGCAGGCAGGCTGAGAAGCCCTCAGGGCACCCAAATTTTACTCTAAAGAGAAAGAAATGGATTTCCCTTCCTTTCACATTTCATTACAATACAAATATGCATAAACATCATTTTCAATGTAAAGTAAGCAGAATCAACAGTTATATTTTTTCTGTGACTCTATAATCACAGTTATTTTGAAGAGAACAGTCACTTTGCAACAAATGGCGGCCCTTTCAATACATGGTAGAGCCAACTGAAGGGTGAAGTCATTTTTTTCCCCCAGAGAGAAAACATAGAGGCTCTTGGCTCCCAGAAGCTACAAAGTATCTGGGATGAATATTCTAATGGCTCAAGGTTAGGGTTTATATTTCTGTATGTGTCCCTCCTGTTAAAAGTTCTACAGATGGAATGAGCATAAGTGATGCCCTTTCAGATACGGTAGGGAAGCAAGAGAAGTAAAATGTTACAAACATGCTTTTCCTGGTTTTCCCTCCAATATTAACATGTGGGAGGTTAATTACTCTTGGTTCTGTTTCATACAAGAATTGTTGCTCTCCCCAAGCACAAAAATCAGCTGGTTTCAGGACAGGAAAAACATGAAAATGGCCAATACCTAATTACACGGACACAACTACGCACATGTAAATTCATCTTAGAGGTAGTCACTGCTGCTGCCTTAAGGTGGATGCCTTGGTCCTGAGACAGACTGGGACCTGGGATCAGGGACCCTTGGCTGCAGAGCTTACACCTAGACAAATGTCTCCTCGAGCAACAGAATACAAAGAAACTATAAGGGAGTAAAAGTAACTGTGTACATGCTCAACTGGGGCAAATTATGGATGATAAGTTACAAAAAGACCAGAAAAAGCCTGACTGCCACTTCTGAAGAGCCGAGAGCAAAAACAGGGTGTCAGGAGCAAAATCAGTGCACTGCACATGCCCCCTGCACTCAACACCACCAAAGGGGTGGGCAAACTACCTAAGCCACACCCCCAGCCCGTCCCCTGGACACACCCCTACCATCACCCCATATAGGGAACGAACTCGGCCCCCCTCCTCCTCAGGGATGGAGCAAAGGCACCTGTTACTTGTTTTCGCTCCCTCCTGCAGCTGCAGGGTCCCCAATAAAGCCTTGACTGAATTTCTTTACTGGCCTCTGGTTAACGTCTATTGATTGGGGAAGGCCAAGAATCCTGATCTGAATCAGTCTCTTTAGAGTTCTGCTGAGGATTTTCACCATTTTCATGGGGAATATAAATAGGAAGACAAGTGTTTGAGTGCAGTCTTTGCCCCAGTCCCATTGGGAGCTCTGGAGCATGAATCACACCACAGAGTTATTACTACCTGTGGCAACAGGGAGAATTGTGTGTGTGTGTGTGTGTGTGTGCTCTGAGAAGGGGGGCAGCTGTGAGCCTCAGAGCCACTCACAGCTGGGATGGAGATGCACACCCTTGTGAAGGGAATCTGGGTGAGCCACCACAGTGATTTCTACAGCAGCACGGACTCAGAGGTTGAGTGGTGAGAGGAGAGAGAGGCATCAACAGAGAGAAAATCCATCAAGCAGATGGAGATGAAGAACTCATTCTCCTCCTACCTAGACATTAGGTGTACTTCGTTGCTCACATTCTAAGCCCACATCTGTACATTCATGTTTCTGTCACTTGTGTAATACGGATCAACCATAACTTCAAGGCAGGACTTCAGAGCCAACTTCCATCAGATTCAACTGCCTCTGGTACTACTTCCTCAGCTTCCTTGCCAAGTTCAAATGGCAACTTAGAAAAGCCAAAGCATTGGTAAAAGCAAAAGATCACTCCAGGGTTAGAGTAGTATTTTAGAAAGCCAAGACTTTCTGAACCATCAGACAGGCCACTGTCTGAGAACTGATACATTTAAAAGAGATAAAAACTAAACTTTCCCTGAGAAACTGGGTTATCAAATGCCACCCAGTCAAAGGCATGGTCACTGATACCTTTCCTCTCATTTCTAAAAAGGAAGATGGATCAAAATGAAGTCCAAATGGTCCACTTTCCAATCCAATCAAATCATGGCTGACCAAAGAAAATTATAAATCAAGGTAGTGTTTTCTGGAAGCAGACTCCTTTCCACAGGTATCTAAAGACTCGGGTAATTATTTGAAGTAGCAGAATGAACATAGCCACACATAATTTCCAAGTACTGCTGGTTGAACTGCCACTTATTATGCCACTTTTTCTCAGAGTCGAGTTGTTGTGTACAAGTACCACACGCTAACCAGTTGTGCCATGGAGCTCCTAGGTTTCTAAATATCTGATACAATAACCCCAGATTTTGCAATGGAGAACGTTATTGTTTTATTCTTTTGAGGTAAAATGTGTGTAGGGTGAAACACATAAATCTTAAGTATACCTTCCTGAGTTTTGAATGCACACACACGTAACCCAAACCCCATCAAAATATGAAACATCTCACTCCAATCCTTGCCCCCAGCACCGAGAAGCAACTACGGTTCCTTTTATCCCCATCGATTGATTTTCCTTATTCTAGAAATTCATCTAAAGAGAATCGAACAGTATATACTCCTTTGTCAAAGGCTTCTTTCACTCAGCATCATGTTTTTGAGATTCATCCAAATAGTTGTATCAACTCGTCACTCCTTTGTGTTGCTGAGTGGTAGTCAATGGAGAAATTTTAGAACCAAACTTTTTCCAGCTTTAGTTCTGATGATTAAAGCTGGTTAAAAATGCTGACTCAGATAATTTGGATAACTTCTTAACAAAGTGATGTCTTTTAAGAAATTATTTCGAAGTGAGTTTGGCAATATTTTTCCACTAGAGAGACCCACGGCCACAAAAACAAAGAAAAATCTCCAAAGTTAATAACCTTCCAGAAATCCATTCCTGCTCCACAATAAAATCACACACACACATGCACACACAAAATCTGTTTTAATCATTTGCAAACTGCTTAAAAGATATAATAAGAAAAAAAAAAAAAAAGGAAAGAAAGAAACCACTACAGACCTCGCTGGAGACATTTTATCTTTAAAAACTCAGTGTTGGCCTAAGAAAGCCAATCAACCGTTTTTCTGTTCTTGGGCATAGCAGCAGTAATATAACCTGAAGAATAATTCCCTGGGTGCTTTATTTCTGGCATACTCTCTTAATTGGCTAGCACGCTAATCCCTTTCTTAGGAGAACACTTAGCACTGGAAATGTGTGAGGCAAACACAAAAATACAAGTCCTGGTTTGGTATGCACATCAGCTCCATGGAAACCAGTCTGGCAATGCTGAGCTCCTGGCTATCGGGTTATCTGCAAGGAGCAGATGAGCTCTGAATCAAAGCCTGAAGAAAAGTGCTGTCAACAGGATTATGGACACAGATTGCTTCTCACCCTATGGCTCCCTTTAATTCTGAACCAGGAGACTTAAACTTGACACTTGAATGGACTAGGTCATCATGCGGCCTCTATTTCTCATTCGTAGCCTCAGCTAACAAAATCTTAGCCATTTAGAATACAGACATCAATGTGTGACATTATTTTAGTTACTGTTTCCAGATCTAAGGAATATATTTGTAGAAATCTTCAAATGTTATATTTTGTGTTCAAACAACAAAATAAATGCTTTTCTATGTCAGCTATTTCGTGGGCACAGGAATTCTCTTGTCCTTGGTTCTACTGGCATGACCCTTGTGGTCTAGGAATGTATTGGGCGTTCTTCTGGGGGCAGAGAGAATTTCCCTCTCAAAGCCTCATGGTGGGATATTTTCAAGGACTAATCAAAGCTCTCTTAGAAAACCATACCCTCTTGTTCACAGAAGTCCTTCTCTTATCCCAAGTGCCTCCCTGAGTCCACTCAGAGAGATAGTCTGTATGAAAATGGAGACCTGAAAAGACCTTTTGGCTAAAAGTTCCCATTCTACATGTAAGACAGGAGTTGAATGAAGCCAGCTGTCCATCCCCAAAAGACTTTATTAGAAATTTCAAAGGCCAAAAAAGTGAAAGAGAAGCAATGAATGACTCAGCCAGGAGGACCATCCCACGTAACAACCACAAATCACCAGGGTTTATAACACGGCATCCACGGGATTCAGGGGTCCAGTGATTAGAATGGCAAAATATCTTTATTTTTACTAGCCTCTAACAAAGTAATTTCTTTAATTAAGAATGTAGATAATAAACCACATTAATCTTGGTAATATCTGTTATTTTGCCACCAAAAAAAAAAATGACATGTTTTCATATGACATTACAGATATTCTAGATGTCTACTGCATATGCTCAGTGTTATTTCACAATTACAGTATTTACTAGACTATTAGACTCATGGCTAGAGCTTGCTATTGGTGCATTAATAAAGAGGCATACATACCAAACTACATAATCAATGTTTTCTAAAAATATGCTGACAATTGTATTTCAAAAGTTTCCTTTGCATGTATAGAATTATATACTTAAAAACCTTATGTAATTATGTAGTAATGAAAACAAACCACTGATATGCACAATAACATGATTAAGCTCAAAAACATTATAAGGAAGGAAAGAAGCTATACATAAAAGAAAACAGAATGGGGCTTCCCTGGTGGCGCAGTCGTTGAGAGCCCGCCTGCTGATGCAGGGGACGTGGGTTCGTGCCCCGGTCCGGGAAGATCCCACATGCCGCGGAGCGGCTGGGCCCGTGAGCCATGGCCGCTGAGCCTGCGCGTCCGGAGCCTGTGCTCCGCAACGGGAGAGGCCACAACAGTGAGAGGCCCGCGTACCGCAAAAAAAAAAAAAAGAAAAAAAAGACAACAGAATGAAGTTCACAACTATCTGTGTATCTGTGCTGGTAGAAACCAGTAGTGGACTCTAGGGTAGGGAAGATTAATTGGGAAATGAATGAGGAACCTTTCTAGGATAATAGAAATATTCTTATTTTGGTCTGGATGATGGTGACTATGTTTACATTTGTCACAACTGTACATAAGATATGTTCATTTTATAATATGTAAATTTATCTCAATAAAGTACTGAAAACAGCAATATTATTCCAAGGCTTTCGTCAAAGGGGCCAAGGACTTAGAAGAGGTTAACAACCCCCTGATATCCTAACAGTACCTTGGAGCTTCAGGAAAGCTAAATCAGAACTAAATTAACCCTTGAGTTGCCACCCACAATCCACAATCAGCCCAGAGCTCATAAATTGCCCAGTGTGAGTGCCTGCATCTCTGCTCGGAGAATCTCTCCAGGCCCCCATCCAGTTAGCCAATCCCACGTGGACAATCCTCAAACGTAGCCCAAGACACTCATCAGACTCCCTGTGCCATCCACTCCCCAGCCCAAGACAGATGGGAGGAATGCTTGGACATGGCTTGAGAGAAAAGTCCCCTTCCAGTTAAGGCAAGATGACATCCTACACTGAGACAGGCAGCAATGGAGCCCCCAACCCTGCAGTGGTCTCCCAACCTCTGAAAACTGGCAAGGAGCATATGGTAATTGTGCTCCACCAAAGGGTGTCCTCACTCTGGTTTTTCAAAATCAAGCACCAGTCAGGCTCACTCCAGAAGTTCATCCAACACCATCATTGATAGGTGGGGAAACAGACTGGACCAACTTAAAAAACTCATCCTCAATTAGCACAAGTCCAGGTGATACTCATCGACTGTTCATCTTTTCAAAAGACAGCTGGCTCCTTCCTGCCAAAGAGTCAGACAGCCCTTGCACCCACCTTGCTCCAGGTCCTATGGAAGAAACTGTTAAGTTGCCTTAAGCTGCTTGGAGAATACAGAAAAGACTAAGGGCATCTGCTGGATTCAGACTTTGGCATGTCCTTGACCTGGCTTCTGGCCTGTGATGTCTGAAGCTATTTCAGGAAAATGGTCCAGAGGAAAGGCTGGTTTAGGAGCTGGGGATCATATGCCCAGATGGATCTCTATCACTAGTGGGATGTAAAACCCTGGTCCAGCCACTCTCCCTTCCACATCTCAGGTTCTTCATCTCGAAAAACAAAGAGTAAAAAATACTGTCTCCCAGCCCTATCAGGTGATGATCCCAAAGACCACACTATTGACTGAAACATAATGTTTTTCCCAGTAACACTGGTTCTAAGTCCACCTTTTGGAAATTTTCTATTTGGATCCTTATTTTAAACCCCCAAATTTGAGGCTATTTTTAATATTAAAAAGAAAGTTTCTATGAGAATTTCTATCTGGGATTCTGAATGAACAGCATTATAAAGGCAAAAGAGTGGCAATGCTTATGTTGGCAGGCTTTATTATTGTCATTATTATATCTTTTATTACACTTAATCAAGAGGTATGAATAAAAGTACAGATAGAGTGCTGACTGAGCTCATGAACACTGCCTGGGTTCAAATCCCACCTTTTTCACTTACTATGTATACAGTCTTGGACAAGTTACTCAACTTCACTGTGTGTTTTAGTTTACTCATCCGTAAAATGGGAAAGTTCATAGTATTTCACTCATTTAATCATTATGAAGATTAAATAACGTTTGCGAAGAATATAGATTACCTGGCGGATGGTAAGTGCTATATATGCATGTATTGAATAATAAATTTAAAGCAAATGTTTCGCTCAGAAAAAAATTGTGTATGGCCTTCCTATCCGATCTGGCTTTTCATTGTTGGCTATGCAACACTGTCCCCTTATTCAAAGCCAGTCTTGTGCAGAAAACAGTAATGTATTTTGCTTGTTCAATCCAAGCAAAAAATTTCTGGATTAACCACTTTGCTATTTAAAGATCCCTATAAAACAGACAATAAATAGCTCTACTGTATAATCTGTAGAAAAGAAATAAAGCTCCATGAGTCAAGTACACATGTTCTTAACTCACAACTTAATTAACAATTAGCAGGGCAGGGAGGGGAATCTGCTGAACCAAAAAAAAAAAAACACAAGACAAAACAAACAAAAAATCTCATTAACATTGAAATACTGTCTGAAAGATAAAGGGAAGCAGTCTTGTCTTTGCAGTCAGGTCTTCAGTGGACTATTCCAACTGATAATCTGTACTAAATCAATGGATTGTTCAGTTCTCCCACTAGATTTACCTCTGCAGATTCAGTCCATAATTCAGTTGAAGATGACATCGGAGAGAGAAGAAAGGCCACTTTTACTTAATTTTATCCAATTAAAGTTGAATCCAGAGACTAAGAACCTTTTAACTGACCCTCAGAGTGCCCCTGCCTGCAAGCACTTCGCCCATTCCCAGAGGCACCCACTCCCACCCTGAGATCTCCAGGCATGCTGCATTTACAAGAAACACTATTTTTAGCCACTAAACATGATGCTTTTGTTTATTCTATTTAGAGACCATTGCAGGATGCCAGCTAAAAGTCCCATTTTACATCAACCCTCACCAGAACTGACAGTTGGAAACAGTTAGCTCTGCACTGCTTCCATTGTGTTTCTGAAGTCATTTGAATGATTTAAATCAGAGATAAGTATTTACAAACGAGCTAAAGGAAAAAGGATGTCTGAAAACTCCAAACTGCCTCGTTAAGAAAGCACTCAGTTCTAGTTTAATTCTTGGGGATTTGGTTAATGCTTATAAATCGCAGGGGCAGTTCTCAGATGGTAACATTTCATGGTAACTTGTAAGGATTCCCTGTTTCCAAATTAAGTATTTATTTAAACTGAAAAGAAAACTGTATAAGAGGAGAGCCCTTCATTCACTTTTCAGTAAGTCCACAACCTAATATTCAAACAACAATAATTTTAATAGTATTATATTTTATTGAGCATCCGTCACGTGTCAGCACTAGTCTGTCTCTGATATGTAAGACATTAGCTCAATCCCTAAGTCTCAAAAAGTTAGTATTATAAGCTTCACTTTCAGGTGAAAACACTGTGGACTGCAGACATTAAAGAATTTGCCCAAGGTGAGAAGCTGACCTAGCATTACATCCAACACTTGAGTAAATGTGATCAAAAGGTAATGAGTTTCTTTCTTATACTTGACTTGTATACAAGATTCCACAGATTGGCATGACCAGTGACCTGCAGGTGGTATTTCTGGGACATTCCTTCTAAACGTGTCCAGGAATCCAAGTGGGACCTCCCAGCCCCAATGATTCATAACTAAGATGGGCCTTTGATCTTTCCACCCTCTTGGGTTCCTTCTTTTCCAACAAATCACTTATTCCCTAAAGTCAATCTCTGTAAATTGCAACCCAATGAAGCAATTTATTCTATGAGATTTATCCACTGGCTTCACATCCTCTGAGAGTATTTACGCTCCAAAAGAGGAATGTGTTAATCTCCACAAACCCCTAGCTGTCGTATCTGTGGCAGACATGGAAGAATAGGCCCTCATTTAGGCTCCTAGGGTTCACTCCAGAGCATCCCTGCCCACCCTCCGCTACTGGTCTCTCATCGTTAGGGGGCCATGTTCACAAACCCAAGTTATTTTAGCAACCCACAAATCAAGCTTCCCAATCTCAGACTCTCTCTTTGCATGCAGCTCTATAAAAATCAAAGCTAGCCATTGCACTGGCACAGAAATGAGCATTTCAGTAGATAATCTGGACAGTTGCTAAAGGCTGAATCTACATGGCAGTGCATGTGAGGTGAAGACCTCAGGATAAAGGAAAAGATAAATAACAAAACTGAAGGGGGTTCAGGGAACCAGCTTTGTGGTGATTTTACCTCTGAATGCCTGAGGTCAAACCATAAGCTAGAAGTCCCCTCGCCCCATCTCTCACACCACTAGGGGACACTAGTCGAGATAGCCCGGCTCCACTTTGCAGGAAGTAGATCCTCATTCATTCACCACAGGTGGCTGAAGCTTGTGGCAAACCTCAACTGGCCGTGGACCTTAAGGCAGACAGTAGAATGGAAACTCCATGGTTTTGACCCAGAAGTGCCTGGGTTCAAATCCTGACTCTACTGCATTGTTATCTTTAACCACTTTGAGTCCATTTCTCAGCAGGAAAAATGGGGCTCATAATGTTTGCTGAGTGTTGAGAGGCTTAATCAAGACAATAAATCTCAAATTACAGGCACACGTCCAGTGTGGAGCAAATATAGAAATATCAGCTTCCCACAGGAAACTGTGAATGGCTCCTGTCTTCTGGAAAGGTATGGTTGAAATAGACAAGAGAATGGAAAATGTTGAAATGTCATGGTTAGCAGTGTAAATTCTGGATTCAAATCCTGGTGGGCAAGTTACTTAACCTCTGTCTCATTTTTCCTCATCTATAAAATGGGATAATCCTAGTAACCAGTGGGGAGTATGTGAGCTCTTAGAACACTGCCTGGCCCATTGTAAGTGGTATTTATGATTATAATGATTATTATTATCATTTGCCCAAGACCAAGTGGACATACACTCACACACAAATCATGCCCAATGAAGCCTGTTTGAAAGATTCAGAGATGTTTTGCCCATAAAGGAGGCACCTCAGGGGGAGTGCGAGACCTGCCTTCCCTTTTATTAAAGAGCTATCAAGCACGACAAGGGTTTTGATTCATTGTGTTTGGCCCTCAGGGATAAATCAGCCTCAGTGTATTAAAGCAGTAGGGGATGCATTTTGGCTCCAGTTTAGGAAAAAATGGAAACTGGCCGAGTTGCTCAGAGATGAAACAGGCTGTTCCTAGAGGGAGGGAGTTTCAGGTTACAGGAGGATTCAAGCAGCACATGGACATGCCTTTGGCACAAGTGGTCCCTACAAGCCTCCACTGAGTGCTGGGAACAGACAACCTTCACGAACCCTCCCAAGACCGAGGTTTATGACGATATGAGAAATAATGAGTCCAGGAAAATAAATGCTCCATAAATATCACAGCTATTACTGTTGGGGACACTAACAAAATGCCTTTGTGTCCATCAGGTGTGTCCCCCCTTTTCTGCTGGACCAGAACTTACTTCTTTGCA
This sequence comes from Kogia breviceps, assembly GCF_026419965.1. Classification (NCBI taxonomy): domain Eukaryota; kingdom Metazoa; phylum Chordata; class Mammalia; order Artiodactyla; family Physeteridae; genus Kogia; species Kogia breviceps. The sequence goes on from NC_081323.1 coordinate 40,705,457, forward strand.
TTTGCCAGTACTGCTCACCCCCCACAGTTGGAGAGCTGGCGTGGAAGCTTGCTCACCTCTCCGTCTGAGATGATCTTTCAAGAAAACAGCACGAAATGCTATTCATTTGAGATAAGAACCTGGCCTTTGGTGCACCGTTCCATTTTAATTCATGGCTTATTGGCAATCACTCATCTCCTGCTGGAAATTAATTAAGGTTTGTGTTCCACAGGAGCTGGTATTTGCTTTGAATCCTAGACCCCAGTCGAAACTTTGAAATGACAAAAACAGGTCTCCAATTTGGGGCTCGAAGAGGCATATTTCAAGAGCCCCCTGTCGTTTTCAGCTATTCTGCTCTGAACAATGTGCTATAAATGTTCTCTGCAACAACATGCGGGGTGGATTTTAGCCACCTGGAAGTTCCTGCTGATTTTGCCAGAAAAAAAAATTCTACCTAGGACGGGACATAAAAGGCCAATTTGGAGGGAAAAAAAATAGAATGTTCTCTGTTTGGAGATTTAAAAATGACCCTCTTCGTATTGTGCTTCTCTGGTTCTTTTTGAAGGAAGTAATACACCATATACAAGAAGGGTAGTAAAAAAATGATTTATGGCCCTTGAATTTCCCTTGTTTCTCTCCCAAACCCCTTTTAAAATTTATATCCGTCTTTGCGGTATTCTTCTAGCTTCCATCAGCTCAGGAGGTGAAGCCCAGCCCTCCTGGCAGGGTCAGGAAGTAGCGGCTCCCCTTGCTGTAAAGGCAAACCAACCCAGAGACAATATAACCCAGGAGATAAAATCATGACCTTTCATCTGAAACCCCAGATCTATATAAAGACTAACCTAACGTAACAAAGGGGGAACAGGAAACCTTCTTTCAGCCCAGACGTTCTTCTCATATTTTCAGGAGCTGTTCATGGGAGGAGACCTTCCATTTCAGGGATTACACGCAGGACACTGAGATGGCTCAACCCTGCCTGGTCCAGGAAAGAATATTCCTCACCTCTACTTGTTCTCCTAGGAGAGACCACCAACTCTTTCCATGTACACCAAGCTTTGTCATAGATTCCCTACCTGCAGTCAATGTAATCCATTGTAATTCTATTTGTCTATTTTCCTTTTTCATCTTCTTACACCAAGACTGTCTCCTACCATCTTCAAGACTCCATCCCATTGTCCAGATATTACATTAATGACACAATATGATATCTGATAAATAAAATTGTTCTTTGGGAAATAAAAAAGGACCCTAGGTTTTACTTGAAAGGGAAGACAGAAATAATTCATCTCAGACACAGTTTGAATATGAATAAATAAGAGTGTTAAAAAATAAATGAAAGTTAAACATTGAAAGAGGCATCAGAGCATGCAACTAACAACTTCTCTCAGCAGCTGTGATTAGAATGCTCTTTAATCGAAGGAGAGAAAAAACTAGAAAGCTACATTCTGCACATGCAATAAGAAGATGCGATGCATTGCTATTACATTTCTAATTGAAAGCCAAAGTTTTAAATAGATAAAGCACAACACTGACTCCTGATGTTAGATACAGTATAATTAAAAGGCTAATTTTGACTTAATCAAGCCTGTTTAAAATGGACTCATAGTAACTTAAATTAACCACATATCTGGGCCTATTATCAAGTTGCCAGTGTCTTGAATAACTATCATGACATCTTCAAATGCTATCATAAAAGAGAAGTAGTTTCCCCAAATTAGAGAGTTGGCATGTGTTCCTTTAAGAGAAATTAGTTTAGTTTAAGAATCTTCATTATTTTTCTTGACAAGTTAACAATTATTCATGGAACATCTACACTAGCTAAAGTCCCAGGTAAAAGGCGTCAACAAAGAGTAGGATCTAACTGCTAGTAGTAGCAACTGCACAAGAGAAAGGAAGAAAAATCCAAAAATAATGGAAGCAATAAGTGCTCGTATGCACCAAGTTCTTACTGGGTGCCATGCAGTGTTCAAAGTACATCACGTTTACTGATACTTCAAATTTTCCCAACACCCCCTGGAAGTAGTTGCTAATATTAATTCCATTTTATGTATGAGATACTTGGGGCAAAAAGGTTAACTGATTTGGCCAAGGTCATGCAGCCGGCAAATAGTGGAGCCAGGATTTGAATCCAGGCAATGCGATGTCAAAGCCACATCCCTGGTCGCCAAATTCCCACCCCTGGAGATGACAGAAATACTGCTGATGTAATGGAGTCTTGCCATGCAATCTCAAAGCACAACTTGAATTCCATCCTTAGAATAAATCCTTCAAGACAAATTCACTGGGTCAAAGCATATGCACGTTTTACATTTCCATAATACCTAGTGCCTAGATGTCGCATAGACTCTGGACCGGCAGGAAGGGAGGAAGAGGGTATTCCAGATGGTGGAAACAGCATAAGCAGCAGGATGACAGGGATCCGGATCCAGCAGCTTCATTTGTTCAGCATGTGGAGGATGGGACGGGAATGCATAATGGCAGGTCTTGGTAGAGCAGTGGGTGGGGGCTCTCTTTACCACAGTTCTGGCTGCCTTTTCTCCCAAAGGATATAGCTTCCTCTTGAATCCATGCAACTGTACTCAGCTATTCTAATGAAGCTTGCATTCGCTATGTGGTCAGAAAAAAAGAGTATTATGGCTCTTTCAAGGGCATCCTACTTCTTAATGAATTCTCTTGAAAACTCTTTACAATAGAGAATGACTTAACTATTAAATTGTTAAGTACCAAACTCAGCTCTTTGAAATGGCCTATTTTTGACCTGCAAAAAAGTTTTACTAACAAAAATGTTGCCCTTTGAACGGAAGATGATACTGCCCCACCTGCCATTAGCAGGGTATGCATGGCCTTAGGATACATTCCTCGAAGGAGAGTTGAATTTCCAGGGAGTGGTAGGGTTTCTCCAGCTCCCTTGACCCATTCCTGTGATTCCAGGCAGGAGTCTAACAGGCAGAAATAGGCAGGGAAGGTGCCTCTGAGTTCAGTGTTTGTTATAGTAATGACTCCTGCCTGCGTCTCTGGCCCATGGAGAGAGGGACATCACAGCCACAGCCTCAGGAACTGGGGCATCTCTCAAAAGGCTCATGATATCAGAGGTCTCATGGTGGATGGGCCAATTCACTGATCTGCAGTTCTCTCTACCTGCAGATGTAAACAGCACCCTAGTCTGGGGCACCCTGAGACCCTCACTGCTGTTTCTGCTCTGTCACATATTCCACATCTACCAAGCACTTACCATGAACTAGGCATTGTGCTAGGCTCTGAGAATGAAGAAACAAAAGGAAGCTCCTTTCTCTCCTTTCTCAGGAGGATAACAGTTTTAAGTAGTAAATAGGTACTGAAAAGTAACCACTTCCAAACATATGGATATGGTGTAATTGAAAGGGTGCTGTGAGACAGTATAAATGGGGGAGGTGAGACTCTAACGTGCAGGGAAGAGCATCTCTGACCCAGTGTGGTAGACTGATTGCTTTAATGGCCCCAATTCATTGTCCTCCTTCCATCCATGCCCCTCACCATGGAATTTGCAGATTTTCACTCAGGAAACAAAGTCTAATACCCTGTCCCTTGATCCCAAGTTCAGAAATGTGATTTGCTTCAGCCAATAGGATGTTAGGAGATGTGACAAACCAGAGCACTGAACAGACGTGGGGTGCCTCCTTGTGCTATTGTGTCTCTACCATACACCTGGAGAATATTCTCCAGCTGGGCTGCTGGAGGATGAGTTGTGGATTAGGACCAAGCCATCCTGGCCTTCCTAGTTGAAGCCATCCTAGGTCAGCCAACACGCTGTTGGGCACCAGACAGGTGAGTGAGCTCAGCTGAGGCAGGCAGAGTTATCAAGGTTGATACCACCCCCCAACGTGTGTGAACAACAAATGCCCACTGTTGCACTGTATGCCAGGGAGGTTTTGTGGTTATGACACAGCATTAAGTGGCAAGAGATCACTGATACATAAGGTGACATTAGAGTTGAGCCCTAAGGAAGAGGCAGCCAAGAAAATCCAGGGAAGACCTTGAGGCTTCAGAGAAAGTGCACATGGAGGGTCGTGCGTGGATTCTAGATATAAATCAACAGGACACAGTGATAGATCAGATAGTGGGAGACAAGGGTTTAAGAGGTACCCAAGGGTGATCCCTACATATCCAGTTTAGGCAACTCAGTAGATGGTTAGGGAATTTATTAAAAAGGAAGGAAGGAAGAGCAGTAATTTGGGGGTGTATGGAAACTGAGGGTTCAGTGGCAGATGAGGAATCAGGGTGCATGAAAGACATGCAAGTGGCAATGTCAGACAACTTCAAGATCAAAAGAAGCATAGAGAAGGAACGGTGATATGAATTTGGGAGTGGACAGCAGGTATGTTTCCATCCATGAGATTGAATGATACGACCTTGAGCAAGACTATTGATTGAGAATAAAAGAAGGCCTGGGCATAAAAGAAGTGTGTGTGTGTGTGTGTGTGTGTGTGTGTGTGTGTGTGTGTGTGTTGTTCATTTGTACCTTGAGGTACATGATAGAATATGTTTTATTGGGACTTCATCAAGAACAAAAACAAACACAAAACCTCAAAAACACTGTTCTAAGGCATAGTTTTTGAGTTGCTTGGCTCCTAAGCCTTTATATGTTGATCAGCATAATGGATAGAATAGTCTAAGAAAAGAGTCCAAATAGATTTCCATCAGAAAAGTCATGGAGACACACCAGGAAGAATGGAAGACACACCTGGGAATGAAGCATGGTAAGAACAGCTGCTGTAAGATTAGGACTTTGCCTTAAGAGAATTTAGGGAGTTTTACAGTCTCCCTTTAGCTATTTTTTTGGTAAAAAATAAATAAATGAATAAATGTAGTTTGTCTACCCCTGCCCCTCGAATTTCCTCCTTCCCTCCCTCCTTCTCTCTGTCTCTCTGTCTCTCTGTCTCTGTCTCTCCTCTCTCTGTCTCTCTGTGTTTCTCTAATTGTACTGAAACATGTTTATAGTTAGGGTGGTCCTTTAGATATCTTTTCCTTTTAGCAGAACAGACGCCCCACCCCTCTGTTGGGTCCTTTGGGATGCTCCACTGCATTTAAATTCCTGTATGCTTATATACAATGTAATATTACTCAGCCATAAAAATAAATGAAATTAAGTTATTTGTAGTGAGGTGGATGGACTTAGAGACTGTCATACAGAATGAAGTCAGAAAGAGAAAAACAAATACCATATGCTAACACATATATATGGAATCTAAAAAGAAAAAAAATGGTTCTGAAGAACTTAGGGGCAGGACAGGAATAAAGACACAGATGTAGAAATGGACTTGAGGACACAGGGAAGGGGAAGGGGAAGCTGGGATGAAGTGAGAAAGTGGCATGGACATATATACACTGCCAAATGTAAAATAGACAGCTAGTGGGAAGCAGCTGCATAGCACAGGGAGATCAGCTCGGTGCTTTGTGACCACCTAGAGGGGTGGGATAGGGAGGATGGGAGGGAGATGCAAGACGGAGGGATATATACATATATATGTGTGTGTGTGTGTATATATATATATATATATATATATATATATATATATATATATATATCCCCATACATATATGGGGATATATGTATATGTATAGCTGATTCACTTTGTTATAAAGCAGAAACTAACACACCATTGCAAAGCAATTATACTCCAATAAAGATGTTAAAATAATAAATATAAATAAATAAATAAATTCCCGTGTGCTGTGTAATACCATCAAAGCTTGCAATACAATAAGTGCTGAATAAATACTTCTGAAATTAAAGAATAGATGGTTTTTACACACAATTATTTATTTTTCTGACCAACAAAAAAAATACCACATACAAAGAGCAAAACCAAAACAAAATTCAAATACTCAAATGAATAAAGAATCAGTGCTTCACATTGGCTCATTCCATGGTAAGTGGAAAATAAGCCCAGATTCCACACTTCTAAACAGAAGTCCTTGTTCAGTCAGTGAATAAAGCCTTTTTCAGTACTTTAAAGTATATCAGATTTAAAAACAAATATTAGAAATATGACTAAGTCATATTTCTTAAAATAATGAATAGTTTGAGGAACATGGAAACAAAATGTATTTTTCTCTCAGTACCTGTGAGCTGCAAGGACTCTTGAATAGAGAATGGAAACTATTAATGACTCTTCTGGGTTTTCAGCTTTATGATGTTGACTCAAATTCTTGCTTCATCTTATAAAAGAGCACAGGCATTTGGTGGGATTTTGATTTAAAATGGCAAATGAGGAGCATGTGAGCCTGCCAAATCACACAGGGAAGCTTTGGGCAACAAAATGGAAGAAAACACCACTTGGGTAGTGAGACAGAAAATGAACGTGGAGGTTCAAGATCAAAGGTGGCCCCGCAGGGGAGCTGCTCATAGAAGACACGCAGAATGCATTGAAATTAATAGCTCTTGACTGACCAGAATGCCTCGAACCTTCCTGAAAAATGTCTTGCTTTTATTTCTAACAACTGTGTCTGTACCTCACCTTTTAAAATCCTTCCCGGTGGTCATGAATTAATGATACTGACATCCTCAAAGTCCCAGGAAAGCTTTCTTCAGCCAAACAATAGCATCCTTGCTCAGCTGTCCTGCAGCGGTTATCATTATTATGATTGCCATTAAATTTCCCTTCCCCCTTTTCTCCCATTCCCCTTCAGAATTTTTTATCAATAAATGGTTAAAGAGAACATGTTATTTAGCGTGTTTTTTTCCTATGTTACTTTGGTATTGACTGTATGCGACATCAATGTACTCAGCTGATCTCTGCATATTGGACATTATTACCACTCACATGACTAGTCACCCTTTCTGAGTTTAAATTTATCTTTCCTGCAGATAAGGAAAAAGGCCGATAGTTTTCAATATAAGGAAAAAGTCCTCAAGTGATACAGTTCCATACCAGAGCCATCTAATCCTTGATTATATATATATATATGTATATACGTGCATATATATACATGCACAAACATACATAATATATATACATAAATTATATACATATCATATATATGCGAAAATAACAGCATAGGCTGTATCTGAATAAAAATTATTTTGTATCAAAAAAGTCAACTTTTAAACCCTCTCATTTTCTATATATATAAGGTAACTCCAACATATGATTACTTCATCATCTACAAGTCATATCTGGATGAAGCTACAGCACGTGCAAAGCTACTGTCATTTTTTTTTTTTTTTTTTTTTTTTTTTTTTGCGGTACCCGGGCCTCTCACTGTTGTGGCCTCTCCTGTTGCGGAGCACAGGCTCCAGACGCACAGGCCCAGCGGCCATGGCTCACGGGCCCAGCCGCTCCGCGGCATGTGGGATCTTCCCGG